>NC_139991.1:9592381-9604751 GCF_964263955.1 Coregonus lavaretus | reverse complement strand
CCCTAGCCATCAAATTCAACCTTTCAGGGGCCAAATCTGCATATCCTATATCTGTGGTCGTGGGTGCCAAACTCTCCTGTGCGCCTGGAACAATACATCCCGATGACCCTTTACCGGTCCCCCGACCAACAGGTGGATGATCTCCAGGAACCAGAGTTGTCTGGGCCAACGGGGAGCAACCAGAATCAACAAACAGACCCTCCTGACGGACCCTCTCCACGGTGGCCTAAATCAGGTCCACTGGAGGAAACACATAGAGCAGGATCCAAGGCCACTGATAATCCAAAGCATTCATTCCCAACGGAGTGCCCAGATCCCTCATTGAGAAAAACAGATGACAATGCACGTTTTCTCGCGATGCGTAAAGATCTACGTCGGCCCTGCTGAACCGGTCCCATACAGTATCTGGCCAACCACCGAGCGGTGCAGTCTCCACTCCGTAGAGATAGGATCCCCAATGGAAAGTAGATCCGCACCTATTTTTTACATTACATTTTAGTCATTTAGCAGACACTCTCATCCAGAGCGACTTACAGTTAGTGCATACATTATTCTTTTCATTTTTTTTCATACTGGCCCCCCGTGGGAATTGAACCCACAACCCTCGCGTTGCAAACGCCACGCTCTACCAACTGAGCTACATCCCTCCCGGCCATTCCCTCCCCTACCCTGGACCATTTGTGCGCCGCCCCATGGGTCTCCCGGTCGCGGCTGGCTACGACAGAGTCTGGATTCGAACCAGGATCTCTAGTGGCACAGCTAGCACTGCGATGCAGTGCCTTAGACCACTGCACCCACATTGAGAGATCCAGGAAGATACATCACCCTGAGCAACAGGGAATGTGCACTGCTCCATACGAGCAGATAATGGTTTAGGAGAGAGAGAGAGCTCCACCTGTTCCCTCAACTCCGCTACGACCAGCCAATCGTCCAGATAGGCAAATACTCTGATCCCTTGGCACCGCACCGGTACCAAAGCCGCCTCCACCACCATAGAAATGGTGCGGGCGATAAGGAGAGCCCGAAACACGTAGGCCACACCCTAGAAATGAATCCTCAGAAACCTTCTGTGGGGAGGATGTATAGCCACATGAAAATATGCATCCTTCAGATCTATGGACATGAAACAATCGCTGGGACGAACTGAGTGCAATAGCCGGCGTTTTGAACTTGCAAACTTTGAGGTGCTTGTTTAAAACACGCAATTCCAGGTTGGGATGCAACGTTCCATCGCTCTTGGGAACTAATAAGTACCGGCTGTACCAACCGCTCTGTACTTCTGACACGGGAACCATCCGATTAGCCTGCTTTTGAAGGAGAGAGGGCATCTTCTCTCTCAAGACAGGTGCTAAGACCTCGGGGACCATTGACGTAATAATGTCACAAAAAGGAGGAGGACACACAGCGAACTGCAAATCGTACCCCCTCGTCACCTCATCATCACCAATGGTGAAACTGCGCATGCCCACCACTGGACGGAGCATGCTGCCAGTCTCCCACACATTATGTCCTGAAGGGGCAAGGCGCCACCCTGAGGACTGGGATAATTCGTTTTTTTTGTCAAGCTTGTTTTCATATCCACCACTCTTGACAACCGTGTGTCAGAAGGAACTGTGTTTATTATGCACACACCTAGACGATACCGCACTCTCGATACTCCTGAACACAGAGGAACCTTGTGCTTTCATGGTACCACTGTTCCGATACCCGGCCCACACTGGGTTCGGGGACTTTGGCAACCAGTAACTTGCCCCCGTTGACCAAGCATCTTGGGAGCACTGTTGCCCTTGTCGGTGAAATTGGCTCATCCAAATATATCCACCTGTCCCTCTCAGAAATCCGGGACAACGTCAACCAGAGGTGGCGCTGAGCCCCCATACTTTTCCCCACAGCCAGAATAGTACAGCAGGACAGATGCAGCACAAAATCAGCCGTAGAATGGATTTCGTCGAGAACCTATAAAACCGGCTTCCCCACCTCCACAGTTCCTACAGCAAATCGATATGATACATCTGCAGCATAGTGACCACATTCAAGGACCGGGCCGCCACACCCTCAGCCTGCTACACTTTGTCCAGCTGATCCGCCGAGAATCGGCACTGTTTACTCAGACACAATGTTCTAGGTTTAGCCCCCTCGATAGCCTCTGGAGCTAAATAACTTGCCGTCCATCTGCGGTGTGCAAACAAACCCCGCCTCCTCCATACCCTTTACATTCATGAACTCATCATAACCTGGTAGCACCAGCCTGGCTGAATGAGGGGAATCCCAGGTCGCCTTCAGCTCATCGGCAAAATCTTTAAAACAGGGGTAAGCAACACTACACCGCTGCAGGCACAGGAGGTAAAAACCTTCCCCCAAACCTGGAGGAACTCTGCCGCGGAGGAGAAGACGGCCAATCCACCCCCAGGTTATCTGCCGCCCTACGACACAGCTCCAACAAAGGCGCATTAACACCAATGGTTCACTCTCCCCCACCAAAAGCCGGGGCTTCAGACTCCCCCAGACTGATGCCATCTGATTTACACACTGAAAACCCTCCAGAGCCAACCAAGGATAGGATATCATCCCTGGAATCCGGTCTCTGAACACTGCCAGAGAAACCGGAATGAGCCTCACTTGGCTGGAATGACACCCCTATCAACTCCGGTTCAAACTCGGCAGGCTAGTCTTTTTGAACTTACTCTTACCATTGACCATCTTGCTCAAGTAAGGGAGCACTGGCTACACAAGCAGAGCAGAAAGTAGTGGGTGTTAAGCAAACACAAATCCTACCCAAGCAAGGAAGCATTAGCTACACAAACAGAGCAGAAAGTAGTTAGCTTTTAGCAAACACAAATACCGATACCAAGACACAAAACTTGCAACATCTAGGGGGACGAGTACTTTCTCCCCGCGAACAGACACCTAAGTTAGAGCCGAATCTCGTAGCCTTCGTGTGTTTAAAAAGTTGTAAATTGCGTGACACGTTCTTCCTTCAGGCAAGCTGAAGAGCGAAGAATTTAGGAAATGTATGCGAGCCCCGGTATTATGGCCAGGAAGGCGGGGCTTCTGAGGGCGGGCTCGGCATCCATTGGCCTGTTGGGCGTGATTTCACATTGCTTCAGGTGAATAGGATGGATCGTTGACTCCCAATAGTGACCAACTGAAAGGCAACCAGCACTTTGACAGCCAATACTGGAATGAATCAACTGGATATGATTCATACAGCCTTCCATTCCCAAAAGTATCAGAGCCTCAGTTTCTTGGGAAGTCTCTATTAGGCCCTGTGCAGACTATTCTGCCTTTTCCCATTTCCCGTTCAAACTGTAGAGGTTGATTTTTTTCTTCAGTTTTTCATAATTTAATGTAGATTATACGATCTTGTCTCTTGTGAGACAGTTAGGAGGAGAATAATTTGTCTAATTGAATCAGTTGCTGACTCAAATGTACTGTAGTTCTATCCCTGTTCTCATTGGTCATGGTTGGGATTTTGAGGAAGTCTTGAGGGAGGTCGTTGGTCATATTTGACTTGCTGAGGCTTTAGGTCTATTAGACAACAGCAAGAAAATAACAGAGATCGCTGTGTATGTGTAACTATGCTCCACTCATAGGGTGTACAGATGAACCACACCCCACAAAATGACATCCCAACACTTATAAATAACAACTTCATAGGACGGTTTAATGTCTTTCTAAAAAATACATATTACTAATCTCAAGTGACTTCCTGGATAAAGGTTAAATAAAATAGGACACTTTATTACGTGATTGTTAATCATTCTGAACTCTTAGCACAAACATCAAAGTTGACTCCTGAGACTTCTTCTCCGAAAGCTTTCCCTATGCAGTGACAGGTAAAGGGCTGAGAGAGGAAAAAAAGAAGACTGATTACACCCCCACACCACAGCAGATAGTAGGTTAAAATGGCGGTTGTTTGTTTGTTTGCTTAGCAGATCCCCTTATGCAGGGCACTCAGTCCTAGGGTTCATTTGACACAACCATGTATTTACACAGCTGGATATGTGCTGAAGCACCTCAAGGTGAAGTGGCTTAATCCAAAAGGGACACAGACACACAGTCAGCAGGCAGCACTTCTTCTGCACTTGAAGCGTTTGTAGGCCTACCCTTTGTGGTCCTTTTTTAACAATGCCCACCTCTCTGCTCTGCTCAGCTATGTTTTACTCTCGTCACTGGTTTGTTCCTTTTGGCTGAGAAGAGAGACATTTATACTGATGCGGAACACACACACACACAGCAACACACAACAGAGAGAGGGAGAGAGAGAGAGAAATAAATAAAGAGAAAGTATCTGTGTCTCTTTGTATTATGTTTCACCCCTCCTCTAAACTCTACTCTGCTCCATACAAAAGCCACATGGAGGGTCTGCTTCTAATCTGGCATTTCTGGGGTCTCGACTTGTTTTGTTTGTCCAGAGACCCACAATATTCTTCCCGTGCCCAAGACCCACTCAGTGCAGATTAAAGTAGATAACTGAATAAAAACGCTGAAGAATTGAAATTGGACATGGTGTTTGGAAGGCAGCTGGCCCACAGCGTGAGCTACAGTACAGTCAAACGGACTGCATAGTGAAGGAGAGAATGACAGAGAGAAAGAAAGAGAAAAAGAGGGTGGGGGGGTTGGGTAATAGATCTGAGGACTTGCTAATCACTACTAGAGGTATAAGCTTTCTTGTCCGTTTCACAGACAGTCAGCAGTATTCCCATGTCCTGCTGCCCACCTCCCTGTGTTACAACATACCGTTATGTCACACACAGGTGTGATATGCATTAGAAAGAAACGGAACACAATGCTCTGTCTTTCCATAAGCCAAGGAGTATAGAGAGGATGAGTCGTAGCCAGGTTAAACCTTGTGATGCTTTGCTTGACCACGTCATGTGCTGCTGGTGTAATGGTGTAAGCCAATGCCCTCAATGACCTGGCTTTCGTCTGGAACTTAGTAAAACGCTCCGGGGCGGATCAGACCCAAATAAACACACCTAGAACAGACCCAGCTATTGGCTCATTCTTTCTCGGATCCCATCCCGCAACACACTGACTCTGTGTGAGATCAGATCATGGTACAACCGTACAAAATACTTCACAGTTGATTTACTTAACTCTCCTTAATGCTTTTCATTCAAGAGAACCGTGGGATACGATACAATAACAATGTTTTTTATATAATTACTCGTCACCATGTCTGTAATAGGTTTACTAGTATCAAAGGCCATCTCTCTCATGATCCAAGCCAGGATTAGGGTTCTGAATGGTTCAAAGAACATTGATTCCTTCAACAATAAAAAAAAAGATTTAAAAAAATAGAAAGTGATTTGAGTCAGACTGTGATGGAGGAGTAACAATAACAAGTGTTTATACCCTGGTGACCCTGGGCAGACCCTGGATGATGATGGTAAATTCCTTGGACGTTGTCCTTTAATAACAGCGCTTGTATTATTACCATGCTCTTCTGAAGGGATGTTAGACAGAGCACGATTCAGGTGCCTTTGATTACAACCAGTCCAGTACCAGATAGTCATTAGCGTTATTGGATTGCATTTTTTTCTCTCTCTCTCCTCCACTCTCTTCTTTTCTCTTTTTCCCTTACACACGCACACAAACACATATACGCATGCACATGCACTCACACACACACACACACGCACACACACACTCCTCTTCCATCTCTGAATACCTCGACCCAGCCCATCGATCAACCAGCCTCTCTGGCCTCGTGCAGGGCCCTCATCAGGTTAACTTCTTATCAGGGTGTGCTGGGCTAGCCGTACACACACACACACACGCACATAAACACACATATGCATGCACGCACATTCATGTTATTGAATTTACCCTTTTATTTCTACTGCCTCTGCCACTCTCTGTCCAGATGGCCAGCAGTGTTGCGCTCACAGTTCTGCACTGCCTGCTTCCATATACAGTATAATCAAATTGTATTTCCTTGTGAGGTCATCTCCCGTTAGTTAGGATGCGTCCCAAATGGCACCTTGTTCCCTATATAGTGCACTACCTCTGACCATAGGGCTCTAGTCAAAAGTAGTGCACTATAAAGGGAATAGGTTGCCATTTGGGATGCATGCTCAGATCCACTGGAGGTGTGTAGGGCTCCCCAGTGAGGGCACCAAGTATAATACTGTGAATGGAATAATGTTGTTATTTAGAACATTCTAGGGAATACACTGACTCACATCCCATATGGTTTGTGTCCATGTAAGCAATAACAAAGGATTTAGTGTTGTGGTTTTGCAGTGTCTAACACAGAGAGAGGGGAAACTGGAACCAATACTAAACAATTACAGTAGAGTTCTCACTTTGAAATCCATAGAAGACAGTTGTTGTTGTGTGTAGCACCGTTCTCTATGTTTATCTTATCAGATTCCAGACTTCGTCTCAGAGGGCAGCAGCCAAACATCTGTGTGCTGGCAAAGAGCGACAGGTTAGTAGTAGATTGGTGAAGCGCACGGAAACAGACACACACAGACTCATGCACGCACACACACAGACGCACGTGCGCACACACCAACGCATGCACACCGGTGCACACATACGCATGCACACACACACACACACACACACACACATATACACACACACAGAGAGAGACACACACGCACACGCACACACAGCTGACCTGTAATACACCTCAACAGCTACGGTGGCACTTACAGCCGTGGGTCATTATACTGTACAACAGGGTCAGTCATTGGTAATCGTCATTCTCATGGATGCCTGCTTTCAGACTAACTGCTTCTTGACCACACACACCCAGTACTCACCCATAAAGTGCTTGGAAAACCAAGGACTGTAAAAAAAAGAAAAAAAAGAAGAACAGAATCCAAATGCAAGGCTGTCATTTATTTAAAATCTCATGCTGTATCCTGTGAGAGTGAAATTAGTTTAGTACAGAGTAAAACCCAAACCCTAGGTTATCACATTTTTCCAGGAAACACATGAAATTGTTTTAGACGGTGCTGTTGTTCCAGTTGGCAGCTGGTAGCTGGAGTTAAATATGTTATTAGATGGACCTCTCATGTTTTCCTCTTCAACTAATACTTTACTTTATGAATCTTGTATATTTACCTTGGAACCGTTTTCCACTATTTGTGATGACAGAAAACACCTGTTGTGCGTCCACTTGGCTAAACCCCGTTCCAACACTAAGATTTTCCTTGGTACGGTCTTGTTATTAAGTCAAAGACATTATGAAAGTGAGATCGTAAGAGTGACGTTTTAAAATCTCCCACTATCTGTCTCTCCCCAACTGTAAATGAGTGTTGTGAGACTTGAAACACATGCTACGAATACAATCACACACTCAAACTGCAAATTAAAACTGTGTTTTAGTGACACAAAGAAAATGATAACTAGAAAGGTACAACCCTAACCCTGATCAGACAATAACTAGAAAGGTACAACCCTAACCCTGATCAGACAATAACTAGAAAGGTACAACCCTAACGCTGGACATGACCAGACAGAATTACACCAGCGTGGAGCTCATATTTACACACACACAGGTCCAGGTACCATTTATTTAAGACTGGATTAGTTCACTGTGAAGCCCATGCAGCCCAGGCAGCAGGTTTGTGTTTGAGCAGATGGAGGAGACTTGGCTGTGGCTCCCAGGGGATGAAATCTACTCTGCCACAGAGCCTGCTCCATGTTTATCTTTGGGCTTTATTGGATGTTGATGTTGGCCAGGCCAGAGGACCTTTTGTTTAAAGGCTATTTTTAAGGGAAGAACAGAGAGGTTGGCTCTATCTGGGATTTCTTTAACAGCAAACCGAACCTTAGCTAGCCTAGTGCCTAGTAGAGTCCTGAGAAAAGGTAGAACCAGCGGCGACCGTGAACTGACCGACCGACACTCCAGAGGTCTGGATATGTAGAGAGTTCTCGAGGGTTCTAGATAGTTGTAGAAGGTTCTCATAGTGCTCCCACTTCATTAACATGCCACTGAACACAGACAGAACACATAACTCTGACTAAGGTTCCCAGATATGATTAATGAGTAGAAGTAATAGAACCATGGAGCTTTAGAACTAGCTTTAGAATCTTAGAAGCTCTAGAACTATGCCAAAAGAACAACACACTAAATATATTTTGTTGATATCATGCAGAACTGGGTCGAATACATATTTCAAATGTTTAAAATAATTTAGGTGACCTAACTTACAGAGTGAGTCATAATGAAGCCAATGGAATAGTTCTAAAAGTATGATGTCTGTATGTCTGTGCACCTCAAGTATTTCAAATATTTGAAATATGGATATGACACAGGGCTGATATCAGGTGAAATGCTAAAGATTCTCCTACACCAGAGAGGTCAAGTGAGTTCACAGTCAGGGCCACCTCACTCTCAGATGACACTGTAAGAGTGGATCTGTGTCTCTGGCAGTAACATTTGAACATTAAACTGCCTGACGAAGACAAATACAGTAATGAAGCCTGGCCACCATGTTTAACACAACAATAGAACAATATGTACAGTAACTGTACTGCTTTCGACTCTGTCAACCACCGCATTCTTATTGGCAGACTAAATAGCCTTGGTTTCTCAAATGACTGCCTCGCCTGGTTCACCAACTACTTCTCAGATAGAGTTCAGTGTGTCAAATCGGAGGGCCTGTTGTCTGGACCTATGGCAGTCTCTATGGGGGTGCCACAGGGTTCAATTCTTGGGCCGACACTTTTCTCCGTGTATATCAATGATGTCGCTCTTGCTGCTGGTGACTCTCAGATCCACCTCTACGCAGACGACACCATTTTGTATACATCTGGCCCTTCATTGGACACTGTGTTAACAAACCTCCAAACGAGCTTCAATGCCATACAACAATCCTTCAGTAGCCTCCAACTGCTCTTAAACACTAGTAAAACTAAATGCATGCTTTTCAATCGAACGCTGCTGGCACCCGCCCACCCGACTAGAATCACCACTCTCGATGGGTCTGACCTAGAGTATGTGGACAACTACAAATACCTAGGTGTCTGGTTAGACTGTAAACTCAACTTCCAGACTCACATAAAGAATCTCCAATCCAAAGTTAAATCTAGAATCGGCTTCCTATTTCGCAACAAAGCCTCCTTCACTCATGCTGCCAAACATGCCCTCGTAAAACTGACTATCCTACCGATCCTTGACTTCGGCGATGTCATTTACAAAATAGCCTCCAACACTCTACTCAGCAAATTGGATGTAGTCTATCACAGTGCCATCCGTTTTGTCTCCAAAGCCCCATACACTACCCACCACTGTGACCTGTACGCTCTTGTTGGCTGGTCCTCACTACATGTTCGTCGTCAAACCCACTGGCTCCAGGCCATCTATAAATCACTGCTAGGCAAATCCCCGCCTTATCTTAGCTCATTGGTCACCATAGCAGCACCCACCCGTAGTCTGCGCTCCAGCAGGTATATCTCACTGGTCATTCCCAAAGCCAACACCTCCTTTGGCCGCCATTCCTTCCAGTTCTCTGCTGCCAATGACTGGAACGAATTGCAAAAATCTCTGAAGCTGGAGACTCTTATCTCCCTCAATAACTTTAAGCATCAGTTGTCAGAGCACCTTACCGATCACTGCACCTGTACACAGCCCATCTGAAATTAGCCCACCCAACTACCTCATCCCTATATTGTTATTTATTTTGCTCTTTTGCACCCCAGTATCTCTATTTGCACATAATCTCTTGCACATCTAGCATTCCAGTGTTAATACTATTGTAATTATTCTGCACTATAGCCTATTTATTGCCTTACCTCCATAACTTGCTACATTTGCACACACTGTATATATATTTTCTGTTGTATTTTTGACTTTATGTTTTTTACCCCATATGTAACTCTGTGTTGTTTTTATTGCACTGCTTTGCTTTATCTTGGCCAGGTCGCAGTTGTAAATGAGAACCTGTTCTCAACTGGCTTACCTGGTTATATAGTATAGTCACCAAGGCTTCAGATAGTATCACAGTTAGGTGTGTGTGAATGTGTACTGACCTTGTCATAAACTCTGAGCTAAGAAACAAAAAATATCACTGCGATTGTGTGATTTGTTGGTTACCATAGAAAAAAAGGGGGGGCTTTTTCAGCATACAAGGCCTAGACGCATGACATCATTGGCAGAGAGCCCATGCAGTGCCGCGTGGGTAAAGCACGGGAGGAGGAGAACAGCGAGCACCTGAGCGCTGTTTAAAGATGACTCATGGCAAAACAAACTGAGGGTCCAATGGCCCCTGACTGGGTCTGGCAGCTATAAGCCTCCTGCTCCAGGCTCCAACTATGTGGCGTAAAACAGCAGCGACGCGGAGAGAGAGATGTGAAGAGAGACTGGAGAAGAGACGGCAGCTCCTCTGTCCTACCTCGGCCTGGTTGGTCGTTCTGCCCCGTTGGTCAGGTTGCCCAGACCATAGCCGAGACAGGCAGGCAGACAAACAGACAGGCAGGCGGATGGACAGGCAGGCAAATAGGACAGACAGACAGACAATGCGGTCACTACCTCACAGACAGAGGGTAATGCCAAGATGGCGCCGACAGACACGGTCGCCCTGTTTCTAGCTCCTTGCCAACTTTGCAGCATTACATTTCTTTGTTTTGTTACTTCTTATATTATTTGCTCAGAACGTGTCTTGTATTATTACCTACAGCTGAAAATAACTTTTGGACATTAGATCGGTGGTCACTCACCAGAACATTCAAGCAGAAATTTGACTTCCCTGACCTGGATCCTTTGTTTGAACTTCCAGAGGGAGCTCTATTCATCTTGGGGGCTGCACCAAAATGCTGACACCGGAGAAAAGGAAGAAGAAGTGGGGCCAAAGTCAGACTCAGGCGGTGTGCATACCATCCTCCACTTCCGAGTATATTACTGGCTAAAGTTCAGTCCCTGGATAACAAAGTAGATGAGCTCAGGGAGAGAATCTTCTTCCAGAGAGACATCATGGACTGTAACATACTCTATTTTATGGAATCATGGCTCTCTCCGAATATATTGTCCCCGTCCATTTAGCCAACGAGGTTCTCCATCTATTGTGCGGACAGGAAGAGGGAACTTTCCGGGAAAAAGAGGGGGCAGAGGGGTTTATTTCATGATTAACAACTCATGGTGTGATTGTGGTAATGTACAGGAACTCAAGTCCTTTTATTCTCCCGATCTGGAATACCTCACCATCAAATGCCGACCGCATTACCTCCCAAGATAATTTTCTTTGTTCATTGTCACTGTTGTGTATATTCCCGGTCAACCCAACGCATCATCGGGGGCCCGCTGCCTGCCCTCCAGGACATCTACAGCACCCGGTGTCACAGGAAGGCCAAGAAGATCATCAAGGACCTCAGCCACCCGAGCCACAGCCTTTTCACCACGCTACCATCTAGAAGGAGGACACAGTAAAAGTGCATCAAAGCTGGAACCAAGAGACTGATAAACAGCCCAAAAATATCTGCAGCATTGAATGTCCCCAAGAACACAGTGGCCTCCATCATTCTTAAATGGAAGAAGTTTGGAACCACCAAGACTCTTCCTAGAGCTGGCCGCCTGGCCAAACTGAGCAATCGGGGGAGAAGGGCCTTGGTCAGGGAGGTGACCAAGAACCTGATGGTTCCTCTGTGGAGATGGGAGAACTTTCCAGAAAGATAACCATCTCTGCAGCCCTCCACCAATCAGGCCATTATGATAGAGTGGCCAGACGGAAGCTACTCCTCCGTAAAAGGCACATGAAAGCCAGCTTAAAGAGTTTGCCAAAAGGCACCTAAAGGACTCTCAGACCATGAGAAACAAGATTATCTGGTCTGATGAAACCAAAATTGAACTCTTTAGCCTGAATGCCAAGTGTCACGTCTGGAGGAAACCAGGCACCGTTCATCACCTGGCCAATACCTCCCTACGGTGAAGCATGGTAGTGGCAGCATCATGCTGTGGGGATGTTTTTCAGCGGCAGGGACTGGGAGACTTGTCAGGATTGAGGGAAAGATGATCGGAGCAAAGCACAGAGAGATCCTTGATGAAAACCTGCTCCACAGCGGAAGGACCTCAGACTGGGGCGAATGTTCACCTTCCAACAGGACAACGACCCTAAGCACACAGCCAAGACAACGCAGGAGTCGCTTCGGGACAAGTCTCTGAATGTCCTTGAGTGGCCCAGCCAGAGCCCAGACTTGAACCCGATCTAACATCTCTGGAGAGACCTGAAAATAGCTGTGCAGCAACGCTCCCCATCCAACCAAACAGAGCTTGAGAGAATCTGCAGAGAAGAATGGGAGAAACTCCCCAAATACAGGTGTGCCAAGCTTGTAGCGCCATACCCAAGAAGACTCAAGGCTGTAATCGCTGCCAAAGGTGCTTCAACAAAGTGTTGAGTAAAAGGTCTGAATACTT
>NC_139991.1:9569881-9589881 GCF_964263955.1 Coregonus lavaretus | reverse complement strand
TATCGCACTGAAGCCACAGGACCAGAACATCCAATCAATCAAAATAAACCAAATTACAACACAGTCAAAACAAAACTACTTTACCTATTTGTAAACACAAAACACAAGCACAAAGCAAAATGCAGTGCTATCTGGCCATAAATCGACAGTACACCATGGCAAACTATGACCATGGTTACTGATCAAAACCTTAGAAAAACCTTGACAAAGTACAGGCTCAGTGAGAAAACCTGGCTCCCTGTAGAGGAAAGGCTGGGCAACCACAGCATCACAGCAGAACCCACGTCACCGACACCCGTGGAGCAGCTGTAGCAGAGAGACAGATACACAGACAGATACAGAGAACAAAAACAGAGACAGAGACAGAGACAGAGACAGAGAGAGACAAAGGCAAGAATTTTACTTTCAAACTGACTGTCCTATCTGACCATAGGAAGAGACAGAGTGAACTACCTCCCTAATGGCTTGTGTTCAGTACAGACATAAGTTTTCTATTCTTCTCAACAGGGGGTAATAAATGATGCCTCTCTGGTTGGCCCAGGGTGTTTCATCATCTGAACACTGACACTAAAACCCAGCCAGCCTGCAGCCTGAGAGGGTCGTGAGCGGAGGAGTCCCTGTTGATTGCAGACTTTGTATGTTTTCTTTATTCCCCTCCACTATGTCTATCTGTCATCCTGGCCTTATTTATGGCCTCACTCCCCTGGGTCTATTTGTCTGTGTTTTACACCGTTTTGGGAAGGAAAGGTTGGTGAGTTAGTTGGGATTGAAGGAGTGGGGGTGAAGGGGGTGAAGTGTGTGTGTGTGTGGGGGGGGGGGGGGGTTGTATGGTTGAGTTAGACAGGGTGGGGGGAGTTTGTTAGACAGTTAAAGATGAGGTCAGATTGGAAGTCACCCCCTACCCAGCCTATATGTTGAAGGGGGGGAGGGGGTTAGCGCATACTCACCCCCCTCCTGATTGACTCCCCCGCTGTCTGTCCCACCCTGCTCGGCCATGCGTGTGTTTCAAATCAAATCCAATTTTATTGGTCGCATACACATATTTAGCAGATGTTATTGCGGGTGTAGCGAAATGCTTGTGTTCCTAGCTCTAACAGTGCAGTAATATCTAACAATTCACAACAATACACGCATATCTAAAAGTAAAAGAATGGAATTAAGAAATATGTACATATTAGGATGAGCAATGTCGGAGTCTGGAGTATATACAGTTGAAGTCGGAAGATTAAATACACCTTAGCCAAATACATTTAAACTCAGTTTTTCACAATTCCTGACATTTAATCCTAGTACAAATTCCCTGTCTTAGGTCAGTTAGGATCACCACTTTATTTTAAGAATGTGAAATGTCTGAATAATAGTAGAGAGAATGATTTATTTAAGCTTTTATTTCTTTCAGTCACATTCCCAGTGGGTCAGAAGTTTACATACACTCAATTAGTATTTGGTAGCATTGCCTTTAAATTATTTAACTTGGGTCAAACGTTTCTGGTAGCCTTCCACACGCTTCCCACAATAAGTTGGGTGAATTTTGGCCCATTCCTCCCGACAGAGCTGGTGTAACTGAGTCAGGTTTGTAGGCCTCCTTGCTCGCACACGCTTTTTCAGTTCTGCCCACAAATGTTCTATAGGATTGAAGTCAGGGCTTTGTGATGGCCACTCCAATACCTTGACTTTGTTGTCCTTAAGCCATTTTGCCACAACTTTGGAAGTATGATTGGGGTCATTGTTCATTTGGAAGACCCATTTGCGACCAAGCTTTAATTTCCTGACTGATGTCTTGAGATGTTGCTTCAATATATCCACATAATTTTCCTTCCTCATGATGCCATCTATTTTGTGAGGTGCACCAGTCCCTCCTGCTGCAAAGCACCCCCACAGCATGATGCTGCCACCCCCGTGCTTCACGGTTGGGATGGTGTTCTTTGGCTTGCAAGTTACCCCTTTTTTCCTCCAAACATAACAATGGTCATTATGGCCAAACAGTTCTATTTTTGTTTCATCAGACCAGAGGACATTTCTCCAAAAAGTACGATCTTTGTGCAGTTGCAAACCGTAGTCTGGCTTTTTTATGGCGGTTTTGGAGCAGTGGCTTCTTCCTTGCTGAGCGGCCTTTCAGGTTATGTCGATATAAGACTCGTTTTACTGTGGATATAGATATTTAGATATCACAAGGTCCATTGCTGTTGTTCTGGGATTGATTTGCACTTTTCACACCAAAATACGTTCATCTCTAGGAGACAGAACGCGTCTCCTTCCTGAGCGGTATTACGGCTGCGTGGTCCCAAGGTGTTTATACTTGCGTACTATTGTTTCTACAGATGAACGTGGTACCTTCAGGCATTTGGAAATTGCTCCCAAGGATGAACCAGACTTGTGGAGGTCTACAATTTTTTTCTGAGGTCTTGGCTGATTTCTTTTGATATTCCCATGATGTCAAGCAAAGAGGCACTGAGTTTGAAGGTAGGCCTTGAAATACATCCACAGCTACACCTCCAATTGACTCAAATTATGTAAATTAGCCTATCAGAAGCTTCTAAAGCCATGACATCATGTTCTGGAATTTTCCAAGCTGATAAAAGGCACAGTCAACTTAGTGTATGTAAACTTCTGACCCACTGGAATTGTGATACAGTGAGTTATAAGTGAAATAATCTGTCTGTAAACAATTGTTGGAAAAATGCACAAAGTAGATGTCCTAACTGACTTGCCAAAACTATAGTTTGTTAACAAGATATTTGTGGAGTGGTTGAAAAATGAGTTTTAATGACTCCAACCTAAGTGTATGTAAACTTCTGACTTCAACTGTATATACGTATATATTCAATCTCAGTGACTCTTTAATTGACATCATGGGAAAATCAAAAGAAATCAGCCAAGACCTCAGAAAAAGAATTGTAGACCTCCACAAGTCTAGTTCATCCTTGGGAGCAATTTCCAAACGCCTGAAGGTACCATGTTCATCTGTAAAAACAATAGTACGCAAGTATAAACACCATGGGACCACGCAACCGTCATACCGCTCAGGAAGGAGACACGTTCTGTCTCCTAGAGATGAATGTACTTTGGTGCAAAAAGTGCAAATCAATCCCAGAACAACAGCAAAGGACCTTGTGAAGATGCTGGAGGAAACAGGTACAAAAGTATCTATATCCACAGTAAAACGAGTCCTCTATTGACATAACCTGAAAGGCCGCTCAGCAAGGAAGAAGCCACTGCTCCAAAACCGCCATAAAAAAGCCAGACTACGGTTTGCAACTGCACATGGGGACAAAGATCATACTTTTTGGAGAAATGTCCTCTGGTCTGATGAAACAAAAATAGAACTGTTTGGCCATAATTATCATCGTTATGTTTGGAGGAAAAAAGGGGTCCCTTGCAAGCCGAAGAACACCATCCCAACTGGTGGCAGCATCATGCTGTGGGGGTGCTTTGCAGCAGGAGGGACTGGTGCACTTCACAAAATAGATGGCATCATTATTATGTGGATATATTGAAGCAACATCTCAAGACATCAGTCAGGAAGTTAAAGCTTGGTCGCAAATGGGTCTTCCAAATGGACAATGACCCCAAGCATACTTCCAAAATTGTGGCAAAATGGCTTAAGGACAACAAAGTCAAGGTATTGGAGTGGCCATCACAAAGCCCTGACAATCCTGTAGAACATTTGTGGGCAGAACTGAAAAAGCGTGTGCGAGCAAGGCCTACAAACCTGACTCAGTTACACCAGCTCTGTCAGGAGGAATGGGCCAAAATTCACCCAACTTATTGTGGGAAGCGTGTGGAAGGCTACCCGAAACATTTGACCCAAGTTAAACAATTTAAAGGCAATGCTACCAAATACTAAATGAGTGTATGTAAACTTCTGACCCACTGGGAATGTGATGAAAGAAATAAAAGCTGAAATAAATCATTCTCTCTACTGTTATTCTGACATTTCACAATCTTAAAATAAAGTGGTGATCATAACTGACCTAAGACAGGGAATTTTTTACTAGGATTAAATGTCAGGAATTGTGAAAAATTGAGTTGAAATGTATTTGGCTAAGGTGTATGTAAACTTCCGACTTCAACTGTATATATATATATATATATATATATATATATATATATATATATATATATATATATATATATATATATATATATACACTACCATTCAAAAGTTTGGGGTCACTTAGAAATGTCCTTGTTTTCAAAAGAAAACCAATTTTTTTGTCTATTAAAAGAACATCAAATTGATCAGAAATACAGTGTAGACATTGTTAATGTTGTAAATGGCTATTGTAGCTGGAATTTGCTGATTTTTTATGGAATATCTACATAGGCGTACAGAGGCCCATTATCAGCAACCATCAGTCCTGTGTTCCAATGGCATGTTGTGTTTTCTAATCCAAGTTTATCATTTTAAAAGGCTAATTGATCATTAGAAAACCCTTTTGCAATTATGTTTAGCAAACACAACGTGCCATTGGAACACAGGACTGATGGTTGCTGATAATGGGCCTCTGTACGCCTATGTAGATATTCCATTCAAAATCAGCCGTTTCCAGCTACAATAGCCATTTACAACATTAACAATGTCTACACTGTATTTCTATTCAATTTGATGTTATTTTAATGGACAATTTTTTTTATTTTCTTTCGAAAACAAGGACATTTCTAAGTGACCCCAAACTTTTGAACGGTAGTGTATATATATATATATATATGTGATGGGTTGTATAGACATTATGGACAGTATGTGGATATAATATTTAGTATATCTGTAGAATACGTAAGATAGAATAGTATATTTACAGCAATAGTTTAATAGGATGGCCTTGACTAGAATACAGTACATATGTATGAAATGAGTAAAATAGTATGTAAACATTATTAAAGTGACCAGTGTTCCATTGTTAAAGTGACCAGTGATTCCATGTCTATGTACAGTGAGGGAAAAAAGTATTTGATCCCCTGCTGATTTTGTACGTTTGCCCACTGACAAAGAAATGGTCAGTCTATAATTTGAATGGTAGGTTTATTTGAACAGTGAGAGACAGAATAACAACAAAAAAATCCAGAAAAACGCATGTCAAAAATGTTATAAATTGATTTGCATTTTAATGAGGGAAATAAGTATTTGACCCCCTCTCAATCAGAAAGATTTATGGCTCCCAGGTGTCTTTTATACAGGTAATGAGCTGAGATTAGGAGCACACTCTTAAAGGGAGTGCTCCTAATCTCAGCTTGTTACCTGTATAAAAGACACCTGTCACAGAAGCAATCAATCAATCAGATTCCAAACTCTCCACATGGCCAAGACCAAAGAGCTCTCCAAGGATGTCAGGGACAAGATTGTAGACCTACACAAGGCTGGAATGGGCTACAAGACCATCACCAAGCAGCTTGGTGAGAAGGTGACAACAGTTGGTGCGATTATTCGCAAATGGAAAAAACACAAAATAACTGTCAATCTCCCTCAGCCTGGGGCTCCATGCAAGATCTCACCTCATGGAGTTGCAATGATCATGAGAACGGTGAGGAATCAGCCCAGAACTACACGGGAGGATGTTGTCAATGATCTCAAGGCAGCTGGGACCATAGTCACCAAGAAAACAATTGGTAACACACTACGCCATGAAGGACTGAAATCCTGCAGCGCCCGCAAGGTCCCCCTGCTCAAGAAAGCACATATACAGGGCCGTCTGAAGTTTGCCAATGAACATCTGAATGATTCAGAGGAGAACTGGGTGAAAGTGTTGTGGTCAGATGAGACCAAAATCGAGCTCTTTTGCATCAACTCAACTCGCCGTGTTTGGAGGAGGAGGAATGCTGCCTATGACCCCAAGAACACCATCCCCACCGTCAAACATGGAGCTGGAAACAGTATGCTTTGGGGGTGTTTTTCTGCTAAGGGGACAGGACAACTTCACCGCATCAAAGGGACGATGGACGGGGCCATGTACCGTCAAATCTTGGGTGAGAACCTCTTTCCCTCAGCCAGGGCATTGAAAATGGGTCGTTGATGGGTATTCCAGCATGACAATGACCCAAAACACATGGCCAAGGCAACAAAGAAGTGGCTCAAAAATAATCACATTAAGGTCCTGGAGTGGCCTAGCCAGTCTCAGACCTTAATCCCATAGAAAATCTGTGGAGGGAGCTGAAGGTTCGAGTTGCCAAACGTCAGCCTCAAAACCTTAATGATTTGGAGAAGATCTGCAAAGAGGAGTGGGACAAAATCCCTCCTGAGATGTGTGCAAACCTGGTGGCCAACTACAAGTAACGTCTGACCTCTGTGATTGCCAACAAGGGTTTTGCCACCAAGTACTAAGTCATGTTTTGCAGAGGGGTCAAATACTTATTTCCCTCAAAATGCAAATCAATTTATAAAATTTTTGACATGCGTTTTTCTGGATTTTTTGGTTGTTATTCTGTCTCTCACTGTTCAAATAAACCTACCATTCAAATTATAGACTGATAATTTATTTGACAGTGGGCAAACGTACAAAATCAGCAGGGGATCAAATACTTTTTTCCCTCACTGTACATAGGGCAGCAGCCTCTAAGGTGCAGGGTTGATTAACCGGGTGGTAGCCAGCTTGTGACAGCGACTAAGTTCAAGGCAGGGTACGGGGTGGAGGCTGGCTAGTGATGGCTATTTCAGTGGCGGTCAGTGCCGTTTATGTTTTTTTTTTTTTTCATGAGCATGGCCTTATTTCTATTACAGCATGTTTGATGACTGTCATTAATATTCCATTCACCCAGTTCAATGTAACATCGATAGGTTTAGGCTACTACATGATACTCACATTTTCCCTATACCCATTATGAGGTTGTTACAACCTCGCCTATGAATGAAAGTTTACAACGTAGGTGCACGCAGGTCAAGAGAAAAATTTGAGATGACAGACATTGACACATGGACAGACAGTGACACATTCAATACCACCTTGCACACTGTTGCCTGCATCTAGCTTATCTAGGGTGTAATCATTAGTCCAACAGTTGCAAACAAGAGTTTCTATTGGACAAATTCAGGTATTTTTATCCCCATTTCGTTTGCTTCCGTTTAAGAAACGTTTTTCAACAGAATCGATGGAATGAGTACACCCCTGATCACGCATAAACACAGTTCACTTTTATAGCAACCACGTTGTATTTCTTCTCGCCTCTATGCACTCTCCTCCTCTCACCCTTTCCCTTCATTTGTGGACTTCAATGAACAGCTGTGTGTGACCAGGTGAAAAAACCTTTCCAAGCCAAACCATGTCATAACCCCTACACACAGCCTACATCATTGTTCCCATATTAGCTAAAGTAACGTCCTAGTCAACATAGCTAATAGAACTAATGCGTTAGTAAAGCCGCTATAATCATGCAGTAACGTTACAGTGTATAGTTAGTAAGCAGTTACACCGGCGGGCCCCGGTGGCAATAAATTAATAAAACCAAAAGCTTACCTTGACTTGGAAGAGTTCCAGTGTTTTGTTTGGATAGTAATAGCCAGCTAGCTAACATTTGAGCCGGGTGTTTGAGTAACTAAACTAGCCAGCTGCATTTGCTAGCTAAGTGAAACTGAAAAAAAATGACAATCTCTCTCTCTCTCTCTCTCTCTCTCTCTCTCTCTCTCTCTCTCTCTCTAATTTGTTGAAAACTGTTCAACTATTGTCTTTCTCTCTCTTTGAGTCAACAACATTTTATGCACTGCAGTGCTAGCTAGCTGTAGCTTACTTATGCTTTCAGTACTAGATTCATTCTCTGATCCTTTGATTGGGTGGACAACATGTCAGTTCATGCTGCAAGAGCTCTGACAGGTTGGAGGGCGTCCTCCGGAAGTTGTCATAATTACTGTGTAAGTCTATGGAAGGGGGTGAGAACCAAGAGCCTCCTAGGTTTTGTATTGAAGTCAATGTACCAAGAGGAGGACAGAAGCTAGCTGTCCTCCGGCTACACCATGGTGCTACCCGACAGAGTGCTGTTGAGGCTACTGTAGACCTTCATTGCAAAACACTGTGTTTTAATCAATTATTTGGTTACATGTGAATATATCTAGTATAGTTTTATCTAAAAAAATATAACTTTTTCAATGTTAAAAATGTTTTATTTGTATGAAATTCACTGAGGAGGATGGACCTCCCCTTCCTCCTCTGAGGAGCCTCCACTGGGCTATTTAACAGTCTGATGGCCTTGAGATAGAAGCTGTTTTTCAGTCTCTAGGTCCCAGCTTTGATGCACCTGTACTGACCACACCTTCTGGATGATAGCGTGGTGAACAGGCCATGGCTCGGGTGGTTGATGTCCTTGATTATCTTTTTGGCCTTCCTGTGACATCGGGTGCTGTAGGTGTCCTGGAGGGCAGGCAGTGTGCCCCCGATGATGCGTTGGGCAGACCGCACCACCCTCTGGAGAGCCCTGCGGTTGCAGGCGGTGCAGTTTCCGTACCAGGCGGTGATGCAGCCCAACAGGATGCTCTCAATAGTGCATCTGTAAAAGTTTATGAGGGTCTTATGAGCCAAGCTGAATTTCTTCAGCCTCCTGAGGTTGAAGAGGCGCTGTTGTGCCTTCTTCACCACACTGTCTGTGTGGGTGGACCATTTCAGATTGTCAGTGATATGTACGCCGAGGAACTTGAAGCTTTCACTTTCTCCACTGCGGTCCCGTCGATGTGGATGGGGGCGTGCTCCCTCTGCTGTCTCCTGAAGTCCACGATCAGCTCCTTCGTTTTGAGGGAGAGGTTATTTTCCTGGCACCACACCGCCAGGGCCCTCACCTCCTCCCTGTCTCGTCATTGTTGTTTGAGCGTGCGTGTATGTGTGTGCCTGAATGTATGCATTCATGTGTGTGTGTGTGTGTGCCTGCGTGTGTGTGTGTGTGTGTGCGTATATGTGTGTGTGTGCTCATGGAGGTGATGATGAACAGCCAGTATCAGAAGATGCCATCTGGCTGTCATCAGAGAGGGCCTGAACGCTCCGAAGGTCCTGTTCAAAGCTACGGCCAATGAGTTCCCCTCAAATTCCTTTCTTCTCCAGCTCTTTATGCTACATTTATTACTCGCACTTAGATGATATCCTGTGTAATTGTCTTTTTCCCCCCAGGATGACGTTGATGAGGTCAGATTCCAGTGACTCTGAAACCAACAGGCTTTGGAATAAGGAAGGTATTGAAAATTAGACCGTCTAATAGCTAAGTGTGTATTTTTTTTATTTATGGAGAGTGTTTGTTATTGTAGGAGTGCCAGGACTGTTTGTTTGTTCCCTATAAGAAAATGAACTGAGAGTGTGTGTACTCATGCATGCCATCATGTCTGATGGTATGCACAATTAGTAATCAATCAGCTAGTAACACAGATAGTAGCTAGTAATGCACAAATTAGCACGTAACACACAATACAGAAACTTTTGTGAATCCCAGATTTAGAGCCAAACAAGGTGTGTATATGTGTACAACTGTGTGCATGTCTATACAAGCGTGTGTAGTCTATGCGAGCGTGTAAACATCCATCTGTGTGTATGTCTGTGTGAGTGTAAAGTGAGTCAGAGTGAGAAAAGGTTGTTTGACAGAATGACAGGTTGAGCTGTATCTGTCTGGCCTGTGGTTCTCCAGTCAGGAAGCTTTGCCCAGTGTTTTCAAAGACAGAAAGAGCGTCCCAAATGGCACCCTATTCCCTATCTAGTGCACTACTTTTAACCAGGGCCCAAAAGAGTGCACAGACTGCCATTTGGGACGCACACAGAGTTATACCTGCTTCCTCTTCCTGGTTTGAACAAAAACAAACACCTGACTTGAGCAGCTGTGGATCTGTCTTTAGAGACCAATGCTGTGACGTCAATCAGGGTCTCTGGTCCTTGTCCGTCCACCAGACTGACAATTCTGAGAGAGAGAGAGAGAGAGAGAGAGAGAGAGAGAGAGAGAGAGAGCGAGAGAGAGACGTGGCTGTTATTTTCAAAGTGACTTTCAAAGAAACTAAATAAAGTGGTGTAGTGATCATTTTTCATGCCAATTCAGTTCCTAATTTGTGTTCTAATGATGCTGCTTCCATGCCGGTCATTCAAAGCTTTCTGTTGCTCATTTTCTTCTTCTGTAATGTAGCTTCTGTCCTTCAGTTTGGTTGATATGTTGATCTGGTTCCTAAGCCTGCATTCACTCTTTAAGAGATAGAAATGGTTTTCCTAAATGTGTTAGTTGTACTCATTCTATAGTTGGTCCTTTTTCAATAAAGCTGATGTGGATGATTGCAGTTGTTTTCCATTGAGTTGGTTAACTGTCCTCCAGTTCTCTCTCTGGAGTTTAGTGGGAAGGAAGTCAGGACAAATGATGACTCCATTATGTACCTCTCCATTATGTACCTCTCCATTATGTACCTCTCCTCGGAGCAGCGAAGGACAAAGCGGGGAAGAGAGGCCACCCATCGCCCTGAGCAGCGGTCACGGAAACTCAGCAATGAGTTCGTATCGGTGACAACACACGTTCCAGCGCGGCAGTGTCCCAAACTCCCATGGCAGTCTGTGTGTCGGTGGTTCGTTGTGTGATCAGAGTGAAGCTCTCAGCGACTCGAGTGTCTGGCCTGGTGAGACAGGGAAAAGAGAACCAGCACATTGTCAGTAGAGAGGAGGAGAGAGTAGATAAGAGGAAAGGAGAGGAGAGGAGAGTCTTTCCTCTAGTTTAGTCATGCTGGCTGCAACACGGCTTAGGAAGGAAGAAGGAGAACAACAGGGCTTAGCTGTTCTTGGAAGAGGGAGCTCCATGCTCTGTGGTGGAGCTGGAATAGCTGGCTGGACATTCCTCTCATTATAAAGGTATGCAGCTGGCTGATTTTAGGGCTCACCTGAAACAGAGGTCCTTCCCTCCAGACCAGATACAGTCTATGTTAAACAGTTCTGTTTCTGCCTGGTGGTCCAAACATGGTAAAACTCTCTCTCCAACTTTCCAACGTTAGTTCCCTGTTCAGTTTGTCATTGCGTTCTTGTAAGAATTAGTCATATACTATAATGTGTGGGGGCAGCTTTGGGAAGTGAATGTCAGAGAAGATGTGTGCATCCCAAATGGCACCTTATTCCCTAAATAGTGCACTACTTTTGACCAGGGACCATAGGGCTCTGGTTAAAAGTAATGCACTATGTAGGTTAAAAGTAGTGCACTATGTAGGAAATAGGTTGCCATTTGGGACGCAACCGATGTGCATTACCTGCTATTAAGTTTCTATGTCTGCTCTAGATTCCAAAGAGCTATGATGTCATCTAAAAGGTGTGTTTAGGACACAGCATGTGCTCTACCACACACATTATATTACCAGGCAGGCAGGCACGCACACACACCGCAGAGAGAGTCCATGGTGGCGGTTGGCTTTTCCCTAAGCAGATGGTTCCATGGTTGTTCCCTGGTTGTCAGGTCGGTGAACATGCAGCCGTGGAGGCCACACAGATGCTTCCTCCTGGGACTGGGACACCACACACACACATCCTACGGAGAGGAAGAGAGCTTTACCACCATGACCCCGCACAGCGGAAACAAATGAGCGAGACCGCGTTTATTACTCACACACACACACTGACTAGCCTAATTCCATTATATACCATGTTTACAGCTGGAAACATTAAAAGGATTTGTTTACTCCCTCCAGAGTTTCAGGAAAACAAAGAAATTAACTAAACTGCAAGAGGATCAATGTGAGTTAGCATGGTGGATACAGCACATATCCCACTTATTTCCTGCTCTGATTAACCCTCACTTCCGGTTGATGGACCACACAACACAAACCCACAGGATACCTGACACAGATCAGATGGACCACGTTCTCAGCTAATGTACAGCCAAGGTTTTGATATTAATTTGTCCATATGTATGTGGTGTCTCTGAGACAGCAAGGTCACCCACTGAGCGCAGAGGAGGATGCGAGGAGAAGAGATTAAATCCTGCGACTACTGTCCGGCCACCCAACAACCTGCCCACTTGACCCCATCCCCTCCTCCCTTCTCCAGACCATCTCTAGAGACCTTCTCCCATTCCCGATCACTTCCCTCATCAACTCATCCCTGACCACTGGCTACGTCACCTTTGACTTCAAGATGGCCAGAGTCGCTCCCCTCCTCAAGAAACCAACACTCAAAACCAACACTCACCCCTCTGACGTCAAAAACGACAGACCGGTATCCCTTCTTTCTTTTCTTTCCAAAACACTTCTGTCTCAGAACTATCAAATCAAATCAAATCAAATCAAATTGTATTGGTCACATGCGCCGAATACAACAGGTGCAGACATTACAGTGAAATGCTTACTTACATTCCTTAACCAACAGTGCATTTATTTTAAACAAAAAAAGTAAGAATAAAACAACAACAAAAAAAGTGTTGAGAAAAAAAGAGCAGAAGTAAAATAAAGTGACAGTAGGGAGGCTATATATACAGTGGGGTACCGTTGCAGAGTCAATGTGCGGGGGCACCGGCTAGTTGAGGTAGTTGAGGTAATATGTACATGTGGGTAGAGTTAAAGTGACTATGCATAAATACTTAACAGAGTAGCAGCAGCGTAAAAAGGATGGGGTGGGGGGGCAGTGCAAATAGTCCGTGTAGCCATGATTAGCTGTTCAGGAGTCTTATGGCTTGGGGGTAGAAGCTGTTGAGAAGTCTTTTGGACCTAGACTTGGCACTCCGGTACCGCTTGCCGTGCGGTAGCAGAGAGAACAGTCTATGACTAGGGTGGCTGGAGTCTTTGACAATTTTGAGGGCCTTCCTCTGACACCGCCTGGTATAGAGGTCCTGGATGGCAGGGAGCTTTGCCCCAGTGATGTTCTGGGCCGTACGCACTACCCTCTGTAGTGCCTTGCGGTCAGAGGCCAAGCAGTTGCCATACCAGGCGGTGATGCAACCAGTCAGGATGCTCTCGATGGTGCAGCTGTAGAATTTTTTGAGGATCTGAGGACCCATGCCAAATCTTTTTAGTCTCCTGAGGGGGAATAGGCTTTGTCGTGCCCTCTTCACGACTGTCTTGGTGTGTTTGGACCATGATAGTTCGTTGGTGATGTGGACACCAAGGAACTTGAAGCTCTCAACCTGTTCCACTACAGCCCCGTCGATGAGAATGGGGGCGTGCTCAGTCCTCTTTTTTTTCCTGTAGTCCACAATCATCTCCTTTGTCTTGGTCACGTTGAGGGAGAGGTTGTTGTCCTGGCACCACACGGCCAGATCTCTGACCTCCTCCCTATAGGCTGTCTCATCATTGTCGGTGATCAGGCCTACCACTGTTGTGTCGTCGGCAAACTTAATGATGGTGTTGGAGTCGTGCCTGGCCATGCAGTCATGGGTGAACAGAGAGTACAGGAGGGGACTTAGCACGCACACTTGAGGGGCCCCCGTGTTGAGGATCAGTGTGGCAGATGTGTTGTTACCTACCCTTACCACCTGGGGGCGGCCCGTCAGGAAGTCCAGGATCCAGTTGCAGAGGGAGGTGTTTAGTCCCAGGATCCTTAGCTTAGTGATGAGCTTAGAGGGCACTATGGTGTTGAATGCTGAGCTGTAGTCAATGAATAGCATTCTCACGTAGGTGTTCCTCTTGTCCAGGTGGGAAAGGGCAGAGTGGAGTGCGATAGAGATTGCATCCTCTGTGGATCTGGTGGGGCGGTATGCAAATTGGAGTGGGTCTAGGGTTTCTGAGATTATGCTGTTGATGTGAGCCATGACCAGTCTTTCAAAGCACTTCATGGCTACAGACGTCAGTGCTACGGGTCGGTAGTCATTTAGGCAGGTTATCTTAGAGTTCTTGGGCACGGGGACTATGGTGGTC
Source organism: Coregonus lavaretus (assembly GCF_964263955.1). Lineage (NCBI taxonomy): Eukaryota > Metazoa > Chordata > Actinopteri > Salmoniformes > Salmonidae > Coregonus > Coregonus lavaretus. The sequence continues at coordinate 9,576,113 of NC_139991.1, read as the reverse complement.
TGCTTGAAACATGTTGGTATTACAGACTCAGTCAGGGACATGTTGAAAATGTCAGTGAAGACACTTGCCAGTTGGTCAGCACATGCTCGGAGTACACGTCCTGGTAATCCGTCTGGCCCTGCGGCCTTGTGAATGTTGACCTGCTTAAAAGTCTTACTCACATCGGCTACGGAGAGCGTGATCACATAGTCATCCGGAACAGCTGGTGCTCTCATGCATGCTTCAGTGTTGCTTGCCTCGAAGCGAGCATAGAAGTGGTTTAGCTCGTCTGGTAGGCTTGTGTCACTGGGCAGCTCGCGGCTGTGCTTCCCTTTGTAGTCTGTAATAGTTTTCAAGCCCTGCCACATCCGACGAGCGTCAGAGCCAGTGTAGTATGATTCAATCTTAGACCTGTATTGACTCTTTGCCTGTTTGATGGTTCGTCGGAGGTCATAGCGGGATTTCTTATAAGCGTCCGGGTTAGAGTCCCGTTCCTTGAAAGCGGCAGCTCTACCCTTTAGCTCAGTGCGGATGTTTCCTGTAATCCATGGCTTCTGGTTGGGGTATGTACGTACGGTCACTGTGGGGACGACATCATCGATGCACTTATTGATGAAGCCAGTGACTGATGTGGTGTACTCTTCTTGACCCTAACCAGTGAGGCTTCAAGGCGGCTCACTCAACTGAGACCGTTCTCCTCTGTGTCACGGAGGCTCTCCTCACTGCCAAAGCTGACTCTCTCTCCTCTGTTCTCATCCTCCTAGATCTATCTGCTGCCTTCGACACCGTGAACCATCAGATCCTCATCTCCACCCTCTCAGGGTTGGGCTCTGCACACTCCTGGATTGCATCCTACCTGGCAGGTCACACCTGTGTCTAGACCACGTACTCTCACTACTGGTGTCCCCCAGGGCTTGGTTCTAGGCCCTCTCCTCTTTTCTCTTTACACCAAGTCACTCGGCTCTCTCAGATGCTCACATGGTCTCTCCTATCATTGCTATGCGGATGACACTCAACTACTCTTCTCCATCCCCCCTTCTGACACCCAGGTGGCGACACGCATCTCTGCGTACCTGTCAGACATCTTAGCTTGGATGTCGGCCCACCACCTCAAGCTCAACCTTGACAAAATCGAGCTGCTCTTCCTCCTAAGGAAGTACTGCCCGCTCCATGACCTCTCCATCATGGTTGATAACTCCACGGAGTCCCCCTCCCAGAGTGCAAAGAACCTTGGCATGACCCTGGACAACACCCTGTCGTTCTCTGCAAACATCAAAGCAGTGACTCGCTCCTGTAGTGACTCGCTCTACAACATCCGTAGAGTACGACCTTTCCTCACACAGGAAGTGGCGCAGGTCCTAATCCAGACACTTGTCATCTCCCGTCTAGACTAGTGCAACTCTCTGTTGGCTGGGATCCCTGCTTGTGCCATCAAACCCTTACAATTTATCCACAATGCCGCAGCCTACCTGGTGTTCAACCTTCCTAAGTTCTCCCATGTCACCTCACTCCTCCGCACACTCCACTGGCTTCCAGTCGAAAATCGCATCCACTACAAGACCATGGTGCTTGCCTACGGAGCAGCAAGGGGAACTGCCCCTCATTACCTTCAGACTATGCTCAAACCCTACATCCCAACCTGAGCACTCAGTTCCTCCATCTCTGGTCTCTTGGCCTTCCCACCCCTATTGGAGGGCAGCTCCCGCTCAGCCCAGTCAAAGCTCTTCTCTGTCCTGGCACCCCAATGGTGGAACAAGCTTCCCCCTAAAGTCAGGACAGCGGAGTCCCTGCCCATTTTCCAAAAATGTCTGAAATCCTACCCCGGCGAGGAGAAAAGCAGAGTGAATAGCAGGGTGAATAATGTAGCCCTGATCCACATCATGTATGTCAACGTGTGTAAAATATGTACGTTGAAAACATTCTATGTTAAAAGCCCTGTGTGTGTAACTAGTTCCACAGACATATAAAACATTTTAGTTGAATGAATTTTTGCCAACGTTTTCTCTAGTTGGAACAAATTTTGGGCCAACAATTATTTATTTCAGGTATAACTTTGATCAAAAAGTTAAGTAAACAAAAAAAATGCTGTGGAACCATTATTATTATTTATTTGTTACATTGTACCTTACAGACTGATTACGTACACACTGTATTCTTGCCCTACATACAGTGCTGTGAAAAAGTATTTGCCACCTTTCTAATTTTCTCTACTATTGCATATTTTTTGTACTGAACCATCAAACTACCACCACCATGTTTGACCGTTGGTATGAGGTTCTTACCATGGAATGCTGTGATTGGGACCCATGTCGTTGGGTGTTGCATAACTTTGTTTATGAAATAAATATGTAATTGTTGTGTTATTTGTTACCTCGGGTTCCCTTTATCTAATATAAGGTTTTGGTTAAAGATCTGATAACATTCATTATCAAAAATATGCAAAAATAGAGAAAGTCAGAAAGGGGGCAAATACATTTCACGGCACTGTATATGCAACATTCCACCAGTTATGATGCTTTCCCAAACCCAGATAAATGAGCCTACAGTATACTCCTGGACATCATTTTCAATAGAGAATCTCACTTGAAAGTGATTTAGTCCAAGAGTAAAGCTTAATAACCTGGGTCTGGAAAACCCTCCCATAGTGTACAACAACCAAACTAATGGCAACACTCCCTTTTACAGCAGACAATGTGGAGATATTTTAAGAAGGAAATCTCATGCTGTTGCCAAGTGACCCAGGTGTCAGAAGTCAGAGGGTTCTCTTATGAGTTACAGAGATCGTTCTCTATTATTATTAGATGAGTTATGGATATCTGTTCTCTCCTCTTTGGCTGAGAGAGAGGGAGAGAGCAGATAGGGGGACTTTTTGTGTCGGAAGGAGCCCAAAGGGATTTGTGGGTAATCAGATAGGCATAAAGGAAATAAAAACCCACTTCCGGCCGTTTTGTGGCTCCATGGGTCGTCCCCACGTTAGACGTTATAGCCCGGAGGCAGTTAACCAACCGGGAACGGGAATCACCCCACCCAGTGTGTTTGTGTTAGTGCATGCCTGCGTGTGTGTGTTTATGTGCATGTGTGTGTGTCTCACCGCCCCGGTGGGAGTGTAATTAACTTTAGTTAGCGCCCAGCTATATTCCAAACCATGACCTGACATGGCCCACCCCTGGCGAGAGGCATGTTAGCGCAACATTAGCCTTTATTAGGTTTTATTTGGTCCAGGCCAATGGGGGGGCGGGGGCAGTGGCCAGGGGCTGGGCTCCTATCTCCGGGAGAGAGCTGGGAGTTAGACCCCCAAGATGAGGAGGCGAGGGGGGAAGGAATGCAAATGAATAATGGAAGGTATATTTGAGAGGAGATCCATTGGTGGGAAAGGTGTGGGGGGGGGGGGTTGAATGTTCAGTGTGTCTGGGTGTGTGTTTGCAAGGTGATATAACTTGCTTAGTGTTTTTCACAGCAACCATCCTGGAGGACTATTATGTGTGCTTACACAGTATATTATAGTTGGTTACAGTATATTGTAGTTGGTTACAGTATATTTTAGTTGGTTACAGTATATTATAGTTGGTTACAGTATATTATAGTTGGTTACAGTATATTTTAGTTGGTTACAGTATATTATAGTTGGTTACAGTATATTATAGTTGGTTACAGTATATTTTAGTTGGTTACAGTATATTATAGTTGGTTACAGTATATTATAGTTGGTTACAGTATATTATAGTTGGTTACAGTATATTATAGTTGGTTACAGTGTATTATAGATGGATACAGTATATTTTAGTTGGTTACAGTATATTATAGTTGGTTACAGTATATTATAGTTGGTTACAGTATATTATAGTTGGTTACAGTATATTATAGTTGGTTACAGTATATTATAGTTGGTTACAGTATATTTTAGTTGGTTACAGTATATTATAGTTGGTTACAGTATATTATAGTTGGTTACAGTATATTATAGTTGGTTACAGTATGGGAGAAGAGAGCAAGACAGACTGAGAAGGATGTTAGAGTAAGTTAGCTGCTGTGGATAGGAAAAGAGGTTGAGAAAGAAAGAGGGTAAAGAAAGAGAGCAGAAGGGAGACAGAGTGTTGGGGGGAGAAAGAGCAGGGAGACAGAGGGGAGAGGGTAAGAGAGGGCGGGGAAAAGCAGGGTGAGGTGTGATTGTGTGAACAGTGTGATTAAGACCCCGGTCGTCAGAGGTGATGAGGGGAGCAGGCCAAGGAATCCCTGCCTCAGGGCTGTGCTCCTGGCTACCTGCGGAGAGTTACAGAAAGGCCCTCTCCACACCATCAGGCTGGAATCCTCTAACCCGCCAGCCCCGACCGGCCCCCCAACGGTCCCCAGCCGCCTTGCCGCCCCAACCTTCATTACTTTCTAGGGCTCCTGCTGGGGAGAAGAGGGGGCACACAGGGCTCAGACTCCCCTTCATCCTGAGCCCCTGGGTGGGGCTGGAATTTACACCCCTGGCCTGACGGAGAGAGGAGGGAGAACCACACTTCTTGGTTCTTTTCTCACACATCCCCTCACTGTTAATGGGGGAGGAGGGAGGAGGGAGGAGGGGAGAAGGGGAGCAGGGGTCCACCCAGACTCTATGGAACACACAGAGAGTTTGATAAAAACTGGTTTCCCATGTCTCTGGGGTTTATTCCATGGGCTTTAGGAGTCTCCACTCAGGGGTCCAACTGACTGGAGAGACGGAGCACAGCACGCTGATGGGAAACTCTTTTCTCATTTCCCATCTCTCTCTCTCTCTCTCTCTCTCTCTCTCTCAATTCAATTTCAATTTAAGGGCTTTATTGGCATGGGAAACATATGTTTACATTGCCAAAGCAAGTGAAATAGATAATAAACAAAAGTGAAATAAACAATAGAATAACAAAAATTACAGTAAATATTACACTCACACAAGTTCCATTTTAAATGTCATATTATGTGCAAATAGTTAAAATAAATAAATATGGGTTGTATTTACAATGGTGTTTGTTCTTCACTGGTTGCCCTTTTCTTGTGGCAACAGGTCACACATCTTGCTGCTGTGATGGCACACCGTGGTATTTCACCCAATAGATATGGGAGTTTATCAAAATTGGGGGTTTTTTTCGAATCTTTGTGGGTCTGTGTAATCTGAGGGAAATATGTGTCTCTAATAGGGCCATACATTTAGCAGGAGGTTAGGAAGTGCAGCTCAGTTTCCACCTCATTTTGTAGGCAGTGTTCACATAGCCTGTCTTCTCTTGAGAGCCAGGTATGCCTACGATGGCCTTTCTCAATAGCAAGGCTATGCTCACTGAGTCTGTACATACTCTCTCTCTGTCTGAGTCTGTCTGTCTGTGTATCTCTCTCTCTCTCTCTCTCTCTCTCTCTCTCTCTCTCTCTCTCTCTCTCTCTCTCTCTCTCTCTCTCTCTCTCTCTCTGTCTGTCTCATCAGTTGACCTCTCTGATTGTCTAGCTCAGCAGCCTTATAGATGGCGTCTCATATTCTTGATGATGTGGCAGTGTATTAGAGAGAGTGTGGGCACAAACACACACCTGGGGCTAGATCTCATCTCAGAAGTCAAGCAGTCCTGAAACTACCAGAGCAGGTTTATCCTGGTGTGGTGTATCTGAAAGTGTGTGTGTGTTTGTGTTTGTGTTCATGTGTGGGGTTCTCTTTAACCCCAGTAAGGTGCCCTGTCCTGGGGCTAAGTCTTCCAACTGTCCTTCCTCTGCCTGGAGCTCTGGGTCTTTGTAGAGGACCAGGATCCTTGTTCAAAGAGGCCATAGCAGCAGGGATCATGGCTGATGAGAGGCCCCTGTTAGTGGGGTTAAGGAGGTCAGATCACCCCTTCTCCTTCACCCCTGAACTTTCACCCCTGACCCCTTCTCCTCCTACTCATCCTTTGTTTTTGACCTCAGAGAAGGTCTCCTCTTCATGACTGAACTACAGTAGCTGCTAGCATGTAGCTCTAATGCTAGTCTGTTTCACCAGTAGTACTCCTCTGTGCTAATGTACTAAACTAATAATCAGGTCTAGGTTTGGCCAGACTGTGACTGTGTGGTTGGGAAAGAGAGGAGAGATTCTATACCCATGGAGGCTAGATTAGCCAGGACTATACTGGACTGAGTTGGGTTAATGTTAGGGTAATCTGATCCTAGATGTGTGCTTTACCTCCAGTGAGTAGGGCTGGGTTGGGCTGAGCCTAGCAGCTGGATCTGATAGATAGGCAGCCGCCTATCTGTCAGACAGTATGTATCTCCATTGGTTGTT
>NC_139991.1:9568181-9569681 GCF_964263955.1 Coregonus lavaretus | reverse complement strand
TTAACTAGCTGATAGTCAAATCCCTTCCTGGTTAAAGATTAACGGCCCTCAAGAGCTGCCTGACTATTATCTCTGCACTGGCCAGGGCACACAGGAGCCAAGAGGATTTACTCTGTCAGTGTGTGTGTGTGTTTGTGCGTGTGTGTGTAATCTGCATTCCATGCAGCAAGAGAGCAGAACAGGGTGTGTGTGTTTGTTGATTTTTCCGGTGTGTCTGTGCGTTTGTTTGTTAGTGATCGGCTTTTCTCACAGCAGGACGATACAACAGTCTGTTTACTGTATGTCAGTTAGCCATCAGTTATGTGTGTGTGCGCATGCGTGCTCCTGTGTGTGTGTGTGTGTGTGTGTGTGGTATTAATCTGCTTTCCTTCTGAAAGCTTTGTTATGTTTTTCTCCAGGGCAGGGAAGCCTAGAAAGGGTTAAGTGTACCAAGGGCTCTGGGTGATGTTTAACTGAGCCCTTCAAGCCCTTTTCCAGTAGAACTTGAGTAAAGCTACTGAGAACAGAGAGATTTAACCCCTACTGAACTACTGACCCAGTGTCATATTATTGACAGTGTTTTGACCATAGAAATATAATTAATAGAACAGCAATCCCCATTCAAGTCAGTGACAGCATAATGGGTGGCCATTGCGAGTGAACCCATAGGAACAAAGCAGGAAGTAAAAGCAGGAAGTGTACCCATCAATCTGTGCTTTGATTTGTTGAATCATTCTACATTACCATGGAAATTATTGCATCACAATGCCAGGCGGCCCATGAATTTACCAGTAGAATTCCAGGGTTAGCGGTTCCAAGCCCGTTCTATTAATTCTATTTCCATAGTATTGACATCACTAACATATAGCCCAATGATGATTCAATAACGTATTGAATTGGTCTTCCTCCTAACTGGTTCCATATGTGTTCTCTCCATGTCACAGTTCTGTCAAGCTGAAGTCAGCCATAACCCAGTAGCCTGCTTCTGGTCTTCAGGGTATGCTACTGTATATGGAGCACACTGCTCACTATAGAACTGCTGCTGTAGGGCTGGGGAGTCCCTCTCCCTATCTCTATGATGCACCGCCATCTGCTGGCCAAAGACAGTATAACAGCTAGGAAGGACATCCTTCTCTCCCAGCCTTCTGAGAACCGCTAGACCTGCTGCAATGTGTGGCGTGTGGTGGTGACACGTGTCTGGTGTTTAAGGAGAAGTAGGACTTATTACCATGGACAACACTGTCCTCATGACTCATGCTGTGTCTGTATGACCAATACTGTTTACTGTGGATGATCTAGATGAGATGTGTCAATGAAGAGTAGGCCTACATTGTCTTGAGTATTTCAACGAACTAAGCAGTAGGCCCTTAGTTTCTACTGTTGGCATTGAACTGTTCAGACAGGTACATTTAGTATGTGTAGTATAGGAGTGGTTGGTTGTGTGTGTCTCCTGGTTATCTTATCATTATGACAGCTGTGTTGTGTCCTGTAATCCGCTTCATAAGGATTGTCTGGGTTAAT
>NC_139991.1:9540681-9565681 GCF_964263955.1 Coregonus lavaretus | reverse complement strand
GACCAAGTTGAATTAATATGACCCTTTTTCTCTACAGATAGCCAGCCTAGCTGATTAAAAACTCGACCTCCAGATGAGTACGAGGGGGAGTTTAAGTACAACTCTCACCAGCTTGTTTTGGCTGCTTTGTAACTTATTCTTTAGATGCCAGGTGTCACTCTCAGATATTTTGAGGTTCGAGCTAGGAATTTAATATTTTTTACTTTGTTAAAACCTTTAGGGCCATAGTCTCACCAGTCAGGTACCTATCCAATTCACACCCAAGGTAGCTGACTGAAGTTTTTGGTGTAACCACTGAGTTGCCCACTTTGACACTAAAACCAGGGAACCCTGCAAGCTTTACTCTGGAACCAAATAAGATGGGTTCTGTTTTTCCAAGATACAGAGAAAGTTTGTTATCTGAAAGTCATTTACTGATATTGGATAACTCTGCACTAAGGATCTCGTCTACTGAGGCTTTGTTCTTATGGGACACCAGTATGGTGCCAGTCATCTGCATACAAATACTAATTACAAGAGCAGGCTGATTTCATATTGTTAATGTACATTAGGAAGAGAAGAGGGCCAATGATGCTACCCTGCGGGACCCCACAGCTAATCCCCTTCACACTAGAATGTTTTCCATTACCATCCACCATTTAGTCTCTACCTGTTAAATAGGATTTAACCCAGTCAATGGCCCTGCTGTTAAAACCAAGGGCTTTTAACTTGTAGAGCATGATATTATGATCAACCGTGTCAAACGCCTTCTGCAGAACCAGCATTACCATTCCACAGAAATGTCCCCGGTCAACTTCTTTCCTAATAAAGTCTGTTAAAAACAATAGGCATGTCAGTTCATTGGGATTTTCTAAAACCAGACTGTAGTTAATAAAAATACTATTCTTGCTAGTATATTCCTCTGTCTGTTCATAAATACATTTTTTCCAGCACTTTAGACAGCACACTCAAAATAGATACAGGTCTATAGTTGCCCTTGTCTTTTTTGCTGTTATTTACTCTTAGTAATATTGCAAAATAGCAGTATTGTGTGCATGTTGTGTGCATACATGTGTGTACGTGTGTACGTGTGTGTGTGGGATAAAGCCCTCTGCTGGCTCTGTATGTGAGGTAACTGTAGTGTGTGTCTGCTCTTGGTTGGTGATAAAGAGGGCAGATCAAAGCTGTTTTCTCTCCCACTGGAAGCCAAGCTTTTGGATCTGAACATGAGCCTGGCTGTGTTTGCTTAGTGTGTGTGTGTGTGTTAGCAGTCTAGCTGTGGGGGCAATGTTTCAGTAACACAGGCCAGAACAAGCCTCCACCTTAGCCTCCGGCATTATATATATCTCCCTCCCTCCCTCCCTCCCTCCCTCCCTCCCTCCCTCCCTCCCTCCCTCCCTCCCTCCCTCCCTCCCTCCCTCTCTCTTTCTCTCTCTGTCTCTATCTTTCTCACCTCCTCTTTTTCTAACAGCCAGGGAGAGGAGGAGGAGGAGGGGAGGGAAGGGTGTCAGCGCCTCACATATTTAACCACCCCTCCCCCTCCCCTCCTCCCTCTCTCCCCGACAGGGGGGTCAGATGTGACGACCGGGGCTGTGTGTGGAAGAAGAGGCAGCTGACACACACAGTCTCCCCTCCCCTCCCCTCCCCTCCCCTCCCCTCCTCCTCCTTCCTCGCTCCCCCTCCCCTTGGCAGGGCATCCATCCATGCCTCTGTTATCTCCCAATGGCTCAGGAATTATAGGTTGAGAGGGGAAGAGGAAGAGGAGGAGGGGGGAAGGTCATGTGACATCGCAGCAGCTGCTAGGCTAAGAATTTCTGTTTTCACTTGGCGAGAGAAAGAGGAGGGTAGAGAGAGAGCGAGAGAGAGAGGGAGAGAGGAGATAGACAGAGTTGTGTGGTGTGTTGCTTCGTAAGATAAGCTCCAAACGGTCTTTGTGAGCGACCGAGTGAGCGTGCGCGAGAGAGAGAAAGACAAGGAGAGAGAGAGAAGCGACGGAGAGGAGGAAGAGAAGATGGTGTGTGTCTTGACTGTGTCTCTGTCTGTGTGCTGGGTTTGGCTGAAGATGCAGCGATGGGAGAACCAGGGAGCTCCAGTCCTTTGTGCAGTAAGGAGCCTCCGCTTCCGCCGCCGCTTTCGCTCTGCTACTCTGAGTGGGGTCGAGAACCGCCGCTAGCCCTGTGTGTGTGTCTGTTTGTTTGTGTGTGTGTGTGTGTGTGGGGGGGGGGTGAAGGAGGGGTGTGTGTGTGGCTGTGTGTGTGTGCTAGCAGCATGGCTGTGTTTCTTACATATGTATAGTGTTTCTCTAGCGGTCGATTACCATCTTATTGGCTTCTGTGAAAAGTTCCTGGTTTACCGATAGAATGCGCTCTCTTTCTTTAAAGCCCTGAGGCTGTGTGTATGTGTGTATGTGTGTATGTGAGTGTGTGTGTGTGTGTATCTCTGTGTGTGTGTGTGTGTGTGTGTGTGTGTGTGTGTGTGTGTGTGTGTGTGTGTGTGTGTGTGTGTGTGTGTGTGTATCCGTGTGTGTGTGTGTGTGTGTGTATCCGTGTGTGTGCTTGTAAGAAGAGGTGGGTTGAGCAGGGCTTTGGAGTCGTGACGAGGTCACAGCAGTGAACTGAGCGGTCGCTGTGCCTGGCTGTTGCTCTGTGTGAGTGTGTGAGTGTGGAAAAAGAGCTCATTGTTAATTTCATTATTAATTGCATTGCTTGGGGTTCATGCGGAGTGCAGTGGGTGAATGGGAGGTTATGTGCAGGGTGGCCCCACAGGTGTTGCCACTCATTTTCTCACCCGTCTCTGTGTTCCTGTGACCCACCAGTTCACTACTCCCCCTGCCATCTTCTGTTCCACTCCACTCCAGCGCTCTCCCACTGACACACACACACTCCCTCACACACTGAAACAATGACAGCCACGCACACACACACAGCGCCGCATCCCTGACCTCTCTCAGGAGAGTTTTTTAATAGACCTGTCCAGGTTCTGGGGTGGACCTATATATAACTCTACAGATCTATTAGTGCTATTGACACTGTATGCTAGAGTGAGTGAGTGAGTGAGTGAGTGAGTGAGTGAGTGAGTGAGTGAGTGAGTGAGTGAGTGAGTGAGTGAGTGAGTGAGTGAGTGAGTGAGTGAGTGAGTGAGTGAGTGAGTGAGTGAGTGAGTGAGTGAGTGCGTGAGTGAGTGAGTGAGTGAGTGTGTACGTGTGTGTGTGTGTGCGTGTGTGGGTGTGTGAGGGTAGGTATGGTGTGTGTTTTGGCTCCATTTGAGTATGGATCTGTGATATTGATAAGACTGAGTGTGTGTAATGTGTATGTGTGTGTAATCAGATATTGTGTGCGGTAGTAACGTTTGAGTGTGTGATGTTGTAGTGTGTGTATGTGTGTAATCTCGCTGCGTCCCTACAGGCTGCTCTCTACTCTGACCCTAACATGACCCCTGACTCTGGGGACTTGTAGTTAATGGGACAGTTGAGTTGTGATGTGTGTGTTTATTCCATTTGTTTGCGAATGTAAAATGTGCGCATGCTTGCGTGTGTGTGTGTTCAGGGCTACGGCATGCCGCTCTCTGGCATTCAGGGATTCCACCGGCCCAGGGGCTGTCATCACAGTGTCCCCTTTCACCCCTTCACTGAGAGAGAGAGAAACAGGGAGGGAGGGAGGGAGGGTGGGAGAGAGAAACAGGGAGGGAGGGAGAGTGGGAGAGAGAAACCCTCACTCCCCTACGCCCCTGACGGTGTGCTCGTAAATCTGACACTGAGAAAAAACTCCACTCGCAGTCCTACAGGTCACTCAGCAGAGAGAGAGAGAGAGTTATGGAAAGAGAGAGGGGTGAGTGGGGATCACAGGGTAGCTTGGACACCATATTAACATAACTTGATGTGTAATGGTAATAGGAGCAGCTGTGTACTGTACATAGTGCTAAACTATAGAGTTACGTCAACTATCCAGTTTACTGATGGTGCTATATCACTATGAACATTATGAAGGCAATGTGGCAATGTATACTCAGAGTAGACGTAGATCACATACTTTTCAGACTACACTGTATGCAGGACTATATAAGGCTTTATGATGTTTATCTGTGATTCAACAACACACACACACCCACACAGGCGCGCAAACACAAACGCATGTGAGCACACACACCCACTGCTGTAGATGGGTCAGTATGAGTGAGTGTGTGTGTGTGAATCAGACTTGATGATAATAGTGGATTGAACTGGAAATAGCTTGTAGCTGGTGTTCTCTACTGTAGCAATCACCACAATGGCGATCATAATGTTCATGATGATGACGTTAAGATGGTGATGATTAAGGTGATCTGGCACGTGTGTTACCTCTATCAAACTGTTCTCTCATGGTGTGTGTTTGAAAGGGTTCTATTGGCCCTGGCTCAGTTGGAGCATGTTAAGTAGAGCTGCTGTGTGGGCTGAGGCAGACAGACCGGATCCCATGAGGTAGGGGTCACACACCCTGTAACCTATAACCTTTAACCCCAACTCCCTAGTCTAAGCCCAAAGCCCCCCTCCCCCAGCTAGAATACAGACATATAGACAACCCTGGGCTCTGGCTGACTCAGCTCTCACTCACCACCGTGTGTGTCTGTGTTTATATATGTGTCTGTGTAACTGTGTGTGTGTGTGTGTGTGTGTGTGTGTGTGTGTGTGTGTGTGTGTGTGTGTGTGTGTGTGTGTGTGTGTGTGTGTGTGTGTGTGTGTGTGTGTGTGTGTGTGTGTGTGTGTGTAAGGTCTGGTGTGAGACAGACAGACAGACAGAGAGATTTTCCAGTCCACAGGGCTCAGTGTCACTGGGGGTTTCCATAGTGTCAGCTGTCTGAACCCTCAACTAATAAGTTGACCAATCACAGCATGAGTTAGTCTACAGTCTACAGGCGCTTTGTAATTGCTTTATAAATGACATACATCAGTCTATTATGTCTATTAACCCTTTCTCTCCCTCTCTCTCCTCTCTCCAGGCATGAGCCATGAGCCAAAGTCACCTTCCTTAGGAATGATATCCACTGCAACTCGCACCACGGCGACGGTCAGCCCCCTCACCCCGTCGCCCCTCAACGGATCTATCGTAGCCAATGGGAGCCCGGCGGCCCAGTCCGCACACTCCGGATTCGCCGCCGCCCTCCGTAAACTGGCCAAACAGGCCGAGGATCCTCGAGGTAAGGACAACACACATGTGGACAGGCAGAGTTAGGATGATAGAGTTTCTTAATGCCAGATGTATTGTTATCAAGCCTATACAAGGTGTAGAAATGTTGGGTCATTTAAAGCCATTGTACAACCAGCTGGTGTCAGAAATCCCTCTTACCCCTATGGCCTAACCTTCCCCTCTTCTTGCCCTCCTCCCACTCCCTCCTTCTTCCCTGAGGCGCTAAGCTCATTCAAAAACCGTCTGTCCTTCTGGACCCTAACCCCTGACCCCTGACCCCTGTAGCCTAACCCCTCAGAACCCTGACTCAGATGTCTGGTTCCTCCCTCCGCTGAGGCTGTCCGTGTGTGTCGTGTTTAGCTGCTAATAGCAGTGGAGTGATATTCACACTAGATTGAATTATGCAGCTTCCCCTAAGAGAGCAGGACACAGAACAGCCGTGCTAGCTGACCCATTTAAGCGTCAGTGCTGTGTGTGTGTGTGTGTGTGTGTGTGAGTGCATGTGCGTCCATGTATTTGTGTGTTTGTGTATGTGTGAAGGACATTGCATGTTTGTCTCGCCTCCTCTCCTCACCGGGAGCAGCAAACACACACACACACACACACACACACACACACACACACACACACACACACACACACACACACACACACACACACACCAACGTGTTGTTCAGTTTATTGGGCCCTGTCCCCTGCTATCCCACTGCTCTAAGCTGACTGTGAAGTAGTCATTGTGTGGTGGGGTGAGCAGTTTACAAGGACTGCTTTTAGAATTGGTCCTGGAGGGATCATATGATGCAGCTATATCACACTGACCCACTCTCCTCTCAGACTCACTACGCAGTAGAACATAGTGGGTTTCTTCCAGCCATTTCTCAATAAACACTGAATCAATAGAGTACTTCACTTTTTCTCACTACCCTTTTGACATCCTACAGGTTCCCATCACTCAGACATACAGCTCATGGTTTGATTGTGAGTTGTTCATATTTGTAGGTGGCTTGGATATTGGATATTGGTGTGTGCTACTGACATTTGGATGTTGTTTGTTCAGTTGTTGGTTGTTGTCTGGACAGGGTCATACTTAGGTCACAGATGGACAAGGCTGCTATTCTCCCGTGTAAACACACACACACACACACACACACACTCACACACTCACACACACTATTCTCTTTGTGGCTGTTTGGCTGGCTAGCTTTGGGCAGCAGTTCATTGAGGCCTTTCTGCTAGATGGTGTGTGAAACAGTGGCTCCGGTCAACCATGGTGTGTGTGTGTGTGTGTGTGTGTGTGTGTGTGTGTCTGTCCTTAAGGGCTATGAGGTGTAACCTTCCCCAGGACAGAGACTCTGGCTGGCCCACATACACAGGAACTGATCCTCACTGGCCCCCTATGAAACACACACACACACACACACACACACTGCTGGGCCCCTCCAGTGGGGCGGAGCCAGGGTGGGGGACTCTGCTTAGAGTCCCATGGGTCCTGTTTGGGTGTGTGTGAGTGCGTGTGTACGTGTGTGTCTGTTTATGTGTGTGTACCTGGCCGTATGGCTGTCTGCCCCAGCTCCAGTGAGCCCCAGCGGCCCCAGCCGTCCACCCCGGGTCAGGCTCTCTTAATCAGGCTGTGTGTGTGAGAGAGGTCCCCTCCTCCTTGGCCCTCCCTGGCTCTCCCTGGCTGACTGGCTCCCCTGCAGCTCACACCGGGGACCAAACACCAATGATTTTTTACTCTGAGAAAGAAACAGAGACAGAGCTCACAACCCCAATCTCTCCCTCTCTCCCTCTCTCTCACACACTCAACCTCTCAATCCCATTCTCCTTCAATGTCTCTCACCTTCCCCTTCTCTCTTCCCCTCTCCCTCTCCCTCTCCGTCTCTCCCTTTCACTCCATTTCTATTTCTCTATATTTTCTCTCCCTCACACACTCGCTCATCTATCTCACTCCATCTCTCCCTCACCGTCACTTGCACATAATCTCTCTCCACTTTTTCTCCCCTCTCTCTCTCCCTTTCTTGCACTCTCCCTTTCTTGCACACTAACTGTATGTCTCACTGTTTCAGCTCTGTCTCCGTCTCTCTCCGTTTCTCTATCAACCAGGTGTGTGTATGTGCATGCGTACATGTGTGTGTGTTGTGTGTCTGTTGCTATTTCAACCTAGCTGGATCAGTCGTCAACTAGTCTGTGGGAGGTACAGAAACACACACACACATAGACTGTGATTAAACCTAGGCATTTCTTAAAACAGACCAGAAAGGTCCCTGTGTTATTTTGGGCCTGGCTGTGTGCAGTCTGCCTGGCTGGCGTAGGTAGAGACGCAGTGTGTGTGAGTCATGCTCCACAGCTCCAGAGGAACAGGCCAGTCATGGGGCCGATGCTGCCCACGTTAGGAGTGCCGTCGCTGGGGTGGGCAGGCTGGAGCGTGGGCCTCCTCCGGAACTCCAGCCACTTTGCTGTCTCCAAATATATTTATAGACCTCATACACACAAACATTGACACCGACACACACACTCTCTCACACACACACACACAAACCTCCACGGTCCCTTCATGGCATGTTGTAGCCTCCTAGCAGTGTGTGTGTCCTACTGCAGTGTGTTCCTATGTGTGTCCTACTGCAGTGTGTTCCTGTGTGTCCTACTGCACAGTGTGTTCCTGTGTGTCCTACTGCAGTGTTTCTGTGTGTTCTACTGCAGTGTGTTTCTGTGTGTTCTACTGCACAGTGTGTGTTCCTGTGTGTTCTACTGCAGTGTGTTTATGTGTGTCCTACTGCACAGTGTGTGTTCCTGTGTGTCCTACTGCACAGTGTGTGTTCCTGTGTGTCCTACTGCACAGTGTGTGTTCCTGTGTGTCCTACTGCACAGTGTGTGTTCCTGTGTGTCCTACTGCACAGTGTGTGTTCCTGTGTGTCCTACTGCACAGTGTGTGTTCCTGTGTGTCCTACTGCACAGTGTGTGTTCCTGTGTGTCCTACTGCACAGTGTGTGTTCCTGTGTGTCCTACTGCACAGTGTGTGTTCCTGTGTGTCCTACTGCACAGTGTGTGTTCCTGTGTGTCCTACTGCACAGTGTGTGTTCCTGTGTGTCCTCTCTTGTCTCTCTGCCCTGTATTACTGTTGTTTATATGGAGCATGAATCAGTCTCCTAAGCCTAAAGGACGTTGTTTGTTCTGTTGTGCCAGAGTCATAGCCAGTAGCTAGCTAGCTATCACCCCAATTTAAAAGCCCTGACACGTCCTCTGTGTTTTAATCTGTATACACACGCATGCACACACACGCACACAGTAGCACACGCACACAGTAACAGACACACACAGTAACACACACATACATACACACATACGCACAGTCATACAGACAGACACACACTCTCCCGTCTGAGTAGCTATGTGTACTGAGTCTCATGCTGAAGAGGGGAGGTGATGGATAATGAGTATTACAGCAGAGTAAAGGACACACACACACCTCGTGTGAGAGAGGAAGGCATGCTAGTATCTGATTAATTAGGCAGATCTAGGCTTAATCCTCTCTCCAGTTTCCTCATACATACACACTGGCTGACTGACTGACTTGGCTGGCTGACTGACTGACTGGCTGGGCTAAACTCACTGTAGCATTACACTACCTACCTACAGTACCTAGCTAGCTAGCCCACCTGAGGATAAGAGATGGGGAGGATAGAGGGAGGGAGAAAAAGGACGGAGGGAAAAGATAATGAAAGAAGAGAGAGGGTTTATGGAGTGATGGAAGGAGTGGGTAGAGGGATACAGAGAGATTGAAGTGTGAGATTGAATGTGTTACCGTGTGTGTGTGTGTTCGGCCGGGGGCTACTCTTGTTTCTGGGAGCCCAGAGCATGCTGGGACAGCAGGGCAGTGTGTCTCTGACCCCTCCATCTGGAGCCTGGCGCGCATACACACACACACACACACTATCTATCCACGCCCAGAATGTGTGTGTGTGTGTGTGTGTGCTCAGAGGTAGAACTCTCCAGGCTCTGTTTGTCCCTGAAACGCTCACTCACAAACAAGCTCTCTCTCTCTCTCTCTCTCACTCTCTCACTCTCTCTTTATCTCTCAATCTATCTCTATACAGTATTTTATTCCTCCATATATCTCTCTTCTTCTTCTTCCAGGTAAACATACTAACAATAGCTCATACACAGTTCACCCAGTTCACACACATTCTCCTCCAGAAACCATCCTACTGCTCTCTCTCCACCTCTCTTTCTCTCTCTTTATCTCTCGCAGTCTTACTTCCCCTCTCTGGCAAAATAACACACACCATACTCTTGGAAAAAAGGGTTCCAAAATGGTTATTCTGCTGTCCCCATAGGATAACCCTTTTTCGGTTCCAGGGAGAACCCTTTTTGGTTCCAGGTAGAACCCATTTTGTTTTTCAGGCAGAAACCCTCTACATGGAACCCAAGAGTGTTCTACCTGGAACCAAAATGGGTTCTTCAAATGATTATCCAATGGGGACAGCCGAATAACCCTTTTAGGTTCTAGATAGCAAATTTTTTCTAAGAGTGCACTCACACACACACACACACACATCACACAAACCCTTGAAACACACACTCCCTGTGTGTATATCCCCTCCCCCACATATTGATGCAGATTAGGTGCTTTGTACTGTGTTGCCAGAGCGTGGCCGAGGCTGTGTGTGTGTGTGTGTGACATGGCTGGTGTGTGTGTGAGGCAGGGTTTGTGTGTGTGTGTGGCTGGGGGATGGTATGGCATATGGAGGCAGGGTTGGCTCGGCGCTGCTATGCACACCAGGTGTGAAATGGACTGTTTAATTAAGTGCTGATGTTGTTCTAATGCAGGGAGGGAGGAAGAGAGGGAGGGAGGGAGGGGGGAGGGAGGGAGGGAGGGAGGGAGGGAGGGAGGGAGGGAGGTGAAGAACAGCTTGTCGCTAGCTGGCAGGGCTGTGTCTGGGGGTGTGTTTGGGGCTGTGGAGGAAAGAGGGAGGTTGGGGCTTTGGATAGGGCCAGGGAGGGAACATGAGATTTGGGGCTTGAATGGCACAGTCGGTTGGAGTGTAGAGCTGGAAAGATCAAGGTTGTGGGTTCAATTCTCGCATGGATCACTTTCCCTGAATGTTTGTGTTAACGGCAAGTCCCCTTGGATAAAAGCAGCAGGTGAACGAGTATATTGTTATGTTTCTTTGATGGGATTAGAGGTGGAAGGATAAGGTGCTGGGGCAGAGAGAACTTAGCCTGGGGCTGTGTGGAGCTTTGTGTGTACGTGCGTGCATACATGCTCGCGAGCATGTGCGTGAGTGTGATATGTGTGTGCGTGCGTATGCGCCCGTGTGTGTGTCTGTGTGTAGCTCTCTCTCCCAGTTAGGGTCAGCTTGGGCGGTCATGCGTGGAGAGAGGTCTGGGAGAGAGGGACTGGTAATGGCGCAGCGATGGAGAGAGGAGCTACACATTAATCACACACACACGTTTGCCCACACAGACATACACTCAAACACACACACACACACACACACACACACACACAAGCAGGGACAGACACAGAGCGCTCTCTCTCTCCTTCTCTCTGTAGTGTAGGAGCAGAGTGTGGAGCCACAGCTTGGCCTGCAGTCTCTTATCCACCACTAGAGGGCAGAGGACTAGCCTGTTGTTCTTACTGTATGTCCTAACAGTACCAGCAGGGGACTGGCTTACATCGTTTCTGGCTGCATCTCCTCACCCCCTTTCTTTAATGTCTGACTGATCTGAAAGAACTGGACTGGTGAAAGCTACCACCATTTTGCTTTCACCTATCCTTTTTGATTAGACCAATGCAGAAGAAGGAGAGGACAGGAGAAAGGGGAGAGGAAGCATGTTAAGACTATCGAGATACATCCGTAATGCCCAGGGCTGTGTTTGAAACCAGGACACTCCCTTCCTTCTCTCCTCTCCCCTCAGCCCTCAGTGAGTGTGAGCATGTGTGGTGACACGTAAATGAATAGACGAAGGCTGGATCTGCATATGGCAGCATGACACTAGTTTAGGGCCACTCAGATGGCCTGCATATCATTTCTGTCCCATCTGCCCAGTGATGGACTGACTTCCTGTCAACTAGCACTATCACCACAAGAGGAGTGAGGAAGGGGGAGTTACAGGAAAAGACTGGAGGGGGGTTGTATTTACTGGAAAGAGGGAGAGGGGGTAGTTTAGACTTTAGTAAGTGCTGAATATCTAAGATTAAGCGCGCGCACACACACACACCACCCCTCTCAGGCTGTTAAGCGTTCAGGGCCAATTCTCTTTCTCCTTAACTGTCTGTAACTGTTGTAAATGTGTCTATGAAAAATGGATGGCTTCCCTGAGAGATCTCTGCTTGGGAGGCAGGCCGTTTGAAGAACAGAGAGGGGGAGGGAGGGATGTGTGGAAAGAAGGAGGGAAAGAGAGATGGAGGAGAGAGAGTGAATAACAGAACAGGCTGGAGCTGGTGGTGTGGAAGGTTTCCAGTGGAGGAAGGAGGGATGGAGCCTGTGTCGGTGGAGGTATACAGAGGTGATGATGTTGGCTTGTAGAGGAGGACAATGAAGAGGAGAATCAGATGAGGGAATACCAACCCCTCCTCCTCCTCCTCCTCCTCACTTGCTTCTCCTCCAGCTTTCACTCAATTATTCAGTGTGTCCTTCCTCAGCTCCACACACACACACACACACACACACACACAGGGAAAGGGAGTGAGAACAATGAGGGGGAGATGATGAGAGAGTGTGAGGGGGAGGAAGGGATGGGTGGAGGAGAGAGAGATGGAATGGTACCAGGGGAGTAGAGGTCTGTTGCTTGAAGCTCTGGCAGGTCTGGATTACTGTGATCATTATTCATTTCTGCTCTATCCCTTTTTTATCTCTCTCTCTCATTCACTCTTTTGTAATGATTCTTATTTCTCTCTCTCTCTCTCTCTCTCTCTCCTATCCCACCCATTCTCTCTCCCCCCTCCCTCTTTCACTCCCCCGTGGTGGTAGTCTCTTTCTCTCTCTCTTTCTATGAGTATATGAGGTGTGATAGTGGAGCTGTATTAAGTGTCACTCTGCTCGCCAGCCTGAGTGCTCTGGTATTGATTGTCCTGGTCTTCCAGGGGAGAGTAATGGCTCTCTGAGGTGAGGGGGGGAAGGATTAGGCCACTAATTGCTGTTGTGCAGCCAAGGTACGCTTCTTCCTCTCTCACCTCACACACATCACCTCATCACCCCTTTCTCTCTCTCTCTCTCTCTCTCTCTCTCTCTCTCTCTCTCTCTCTCTCTCTCTCTCTCTCTCTCTCTCTCTCTCTCTCTCTTTCTTCCTTTCCCTCTTGTGAGTATTCTTTCTCCCCTCTAACACTTACAATGTTTTCACCTCACCTAACATGTAATTCCATATCACCCCCCTCTCTCTCTCTCTCTCTCTCTCTCATATAAACTAGCCACAGAGACCCGCTGTGTAGTCTACACCCATTTCCCTTCAAAGCTTTTCCTCATAAACATAAAAAAAAGTTATTACATCTCTAAACAATATTTGTCTCATTAGTAATTGATTAGATTTATAAACAGGTATGTGTCTTAATTATTTCTACCCAGTTCATATCCAGACCACCACCATACCTCACCATCAAACCCTATTGTAGCGTGATGTCTGTTGCTAGGGTAACTAAGCTAGGTCACAATGCTTGAATGATAAGGAGTGTTTGATAATCCAGACATATCACACACATCCAGACATCTTGACCTATCACACTCTCCTCAGGCTGTCTCTGTGGGGTCAGGTGGATAGATTGGAGAGGATAGAGAACTGAAACTGGCCTGAGGTTTAAAGCTAATGCTGCTGTGTGTTGCTACACACTCCTCTGTAGCTCAATTGGTAGAGCATGGCGCTTGTAACGCCAGGGTAGTGGGTTCGATCCCCGGGACCACCCTTACGTAAAAATGTATGCACACATGACTGTAAGTCGCTTTGGATAAAAGCATCTGCTAAATGGCATGTTATTATATTATACATATAAATGTGTGCACACAAAAACAAAAACACACATCCACTCTCTCTTTCTTTCTTTAAAACTCTCTAAATCTCTCTCTCTTTATTTCTAATCTCTCTCAGTAAACATTTACATTTTTAGTCATTTAGCAGACGCTCTTATCCAGAGCGACTTACAGGAGCAATTAGGGTTAAGTGCCTTGCTTAAGGGCACATCGACAGATTTTTCACCTAGTCAGCTTGGGGATTAGAACCAGCGACCTTTCGGTTACTGGCACAACGCTCTTACCCACTAAGCTACCTGCCGCCCCAGTAAACATTACATTCACAAAAGTTACAAAAGAATAAAGACATTTCAAATGTCATATTATGTCTATCTATAGTGTTTTAACGATGTGCAAATAGATAAAGTACAAAAGGGAAAATAAATAAACATAAATATGGGTTGTATTTACAATGGTGTTTGTGGTCCTCTGTAGCTCAGCTGGTAGAGCACGGCGCTTGTAACGCCAAGGTAGTGGGTTCGATCCCCGGGACCACCCATACACAAAAATGTATGCACGCATGACTATAAGTCGCTTTGGATAAAAGCGTCTGCTAAATGGCATATTATTATTATTTATTATTATTCACTGGTTGCCCTTTGCAACAGGTCACAAATCTTGCTGCTGTGATGGCACACTGTGGTATTTGAGCAAATAGAAATTGGATTTGTTTTCTAATTCTTTGTGGGTCTGTGTAATCTGAAGGAAATATGTGTCTCTAATATGGTTATACATTTGGCAGGAGGTTAGAAAGTGCAGCTCAGTTTCCACCTCATTTTGTTGGCAGTGTGCACATAACCTGTCTTCTCTTGAGAGCCAGGTCTGCCTTCGGCGGCCTTTCTCAACAGCAAGGCTATGCTCACTGAGTCTGTACATAGTCAAAGCTTTCCTTCATTTTGGGTCAGTCACAGTGGTCAGGTATTCTGCCACTGTGTACTCTCTGTTTAGGGCCAAATAGCATTCTAGTTTGCTCAGTTTTCTTCCAATGTGTCAAGTAATTATCTTGATTTGGTTGGGTCTAATTGTGTTGCTGTCCTGGGGCTCTGTGGGGTCTGTTTGTGTTTGTGAACAGAGCCCCAGGACAAGCTTGCTTAGGGGACTCTTCTCCAGGTTCATCTCTCTCTGTAGGTGAGGGCTTTGTTATGTAAGTCCTGTGTAGATCAGTTGGTAGAGCATGGCGCTTGCAACGCCAGGGTTGTGGGTTCGATTCCCACGGGGGACCAGTATGAAAAAATATATATGTATGCACTCACTAACTGTAAGTCGCTCTGGATAAGAGTGTCTGCTAAATGACAAAAATGTAAGGTTTGGGAATTGCTTCCTTTTAGGTGGTTGTAGAATTTAATGGCTATTTTCTGGATCTTGATAATTAGCGGGTATCGGCCTAATTCTGCATTATTTGGTGTTTAATGTTATACACAGGATATTTTTGCAGAATTCTGCATGCAGAGTCTCAATTTGGTGTTTGTCCCATTTTGTGAATTCTTGGTTGGTGAGCGGACCCCAGACCTCACAACCATAAAGGGCAATGGGTTCTATAACTGAATCCAGTATTTTTAGCCAGATCCTAATTGGTATGTCGAATTTTATGTTAGTTTTGATGGCATAGAAGGCCCTTCTTACCTTGTCTCTCAGATCGTTCACAGCTTTGTGGAAGTTACCTGTGGCTTGAGGTTTGTATAGTTTTTTGTGTGCTCTAGGGCAACGGTGTCTAGATTACATTTGTATTTGTGGTCCTGGCAACTGAACCTTTTTTGGAACACCATTATTTTTGTCTTACTGAGATTTACTGTCAGGGCCCAGGTCTGACAGATTCTGTGCAGAATCCTCCTCTCTCTCTATTTCTCTCTCTCTATTTCTCTCTCTATTTGTCTCTCTCTCTCTCGCTCTCTCTCTGTCATTGTACTGCTGCCATGGTAGAAAGCTGTGGCGTGCCCCATAGACAGGGCTGTGACCCAGTTTGACTGTCTTGGGCAGATGCTTCAGTCAAGCTGTGAGGAGGAGAGAGGGCACACAGAGGAGGAGGAGGAGGAGGAGGAGGAGGAGGAGGAGGAGGAGGAGGAGGAGGAGGAGGAGCACTCAGGTTACCAGAGAGAGAACAACAGAGAAACATAAAGTGAGAGAGGTTGAGAGGAAGTG
Organism: Coregonus lavaretus; assembly: GCF_964263955.1. Taxonomy (NCBI): domain Eukaryota; kingdom Metazoa; phylum Chordata; class Actinopteri; order Salmoniformes; family Salmonidae; genus Coregonus; species Coregonus lavaretus. Next base: position 9,550,398 of record NC_139991.1, on the reverse strand, counting down.
AGAGAAAGAGAGAGAAGGAAGGAAGGAAGGAAGGAAGGAAAAAGAGGAAGAGGGAGAGAAAAATGATCATATGAGATGAGAGCTGCGAAGAGAGAGACATGTGACCAGACCATCACCTTACTCTGCAGGGTTTCCCCGGAGGGACTGCAAATGTGCCACAGCTCATTGGGCCAGCTCTTACTCCCTGCTGTGTGTGTGTGTGTGTATGTGTGTCCTAGCGGTGTGTCAGGGCCGTGTGACTCTCACAGGGTTGCTCGTCCTGATCACTGTCACTATCTAATGGCCACCCCGGGCCATCCATCTAGGCCTGTGTGTACGCTAGGCTAGGATATGCTAACCCAGAACAGTGTATCTGAGGCCGCTGCTTCCCCTCTACTACGCTATGCTAGGATATGCTAACCCACAACTGTGTGTCAGAGCCCACTGTCTCCCCTCTAAGGCATACTATATAGCTGCTATTGTGTTCTAGCAATGTTATTTTAGCCTTGCATTGCAGCTATGCTACGTTAGCTCAGAGTAGAGGTCTTCACGGGTCCAAACAGGTTACGAAATGGACCTGGGGATTTCCCACACAGATCCGATATGAATAAGTAAATGTTTTAAATACAGATCTGTTCCAAACAGACCCGAGAACAACTAGACCCGTTCCGTATAGACCTGGTCAGATCCAGACCCGGATAATCTATTTTTTTAAGCTACTTTATTAACCGGAGCTGATAAAGCGCGGGATGAGGGAGAAAGGTTGAGGTGCCGCTCTAGCAGGTGGGGGAGGGGCCGTACTATAAGCGAGTGAAACCGGGAGCAGGGAGGGAGAGACGAGAGACAGCAACCAACCCAGCCGACTCACGCTATAGTAGACTATTAGCTGCCATAGCTAGGTTATTTATCATCAAATGTGATTACGTAGTACCTGTCTTGACTACATCAAACCGGGAGAAGCTAGTCAAGCTAGCTAATGTTCGCTAGCTAGGCTAATTGAAGCTGCAGTGCATGCGCTTTCTCATCCTACAGTTACAAATAACAATAACTCCATTCAGAATATTAAGTAGCAGCCTACCTGTTGGTTGTTCTGCCACACACTGAGGCTCTATGACTGTAGCCTATTGCCGCTTTGATGACTTATGATTGGCCAACAACAACAACAAGCTACACGCTCCACTCGTGAAAAGCAAAACAGCATAAATGATAAAAGGCAGTTAAAATTACACATACCCGAGACCTGTGACAATCATATTAGTTCAAATAAAATCTAATGTATTTATAAAGCCCGTTTTATATCAGCAGACACAGAACCCAGACTAAAACCCCAAAGAGCAAGCAATGCAGATGTAGAAGCACAGTGGCTAGGAAAAACTCCCTAGAAAGGCAGGAATCTAGGAAGAAACCTAGAGAGGAACCAGGGGTGGCCAGTCCTCTTCTGGCTGTGCCGGGGTGAGATTATAAGAGTACATGGCGATTAAGGCCACTTCACGATGTTCAAACATTCATACATGACCAGCAGCATCAAATAATGATCACAGTGGTTGTAGAGGGTGGAACAGGTCAGCACCCCAGGAATAAATGTCAGTTGGCTTTTCAGAGGTCGAGACAGCAGGTACGGTAGAGCGGGAGGGAGAGAGAGGGAGAGAGAGATCCGACCCAGACGCGTTACGGGATCTGGACCCGCTCGGGTATTCAGGGAACAGGTGGATCCGTGAAGACCTCTAGCTCAGAGACTACACAACTTTTCTGTAGATTCGCTAGCTGAGAACAGCTACTGTGTGGTTAAGCTCTGTCTAGTAACATGTCATGTAATAAGGCTGTATAGTAATAAGGCTCTGTAATAATGTAATTTCCTCCCTTCTCTCTCCATAGCTGGCTCGTCCATCAGTAGTGAGTCGTCTCCGGTCTCGTCCCCAGCCACCAACCACAGTTCTCCGGTGAGCACGCCCAAGAGAGGTCACCTGGGCCCGGGGCCTGTTCTGGTGCCACCTGGGGGCCACAGTGTGCCAAGCACCCCGCCCGTCGTCACCATCGCCCCCACTAAGACCAGCAATGGCCTCTGGAGGAGCGAGGCACGCCAGGTGAGACACACACAGAGACAAACACACACACACACACACACACACATACACACACACACACAAACAGACAGACAGACAAACACACACACACATACTGTATGTACTTGCTGTGGCTGTCTCCCTTCCTCTCTCTGTCATCTTTCTCTTTTCACATCTTGTTGCCTGTTACGTCATGTGTGTTTTTAACCACTATATTTTCATCCATCTTTCTCACATTTTATCAGCCTAGTCAAAGCAGCGTTTCAACCTCTCTGTCCCTGGAGAGAGATCTAGCACAAAGAGGCTGCCTACACACACACATACACACACACACAGGATCGCGAGGGATTAGCGGATATCCAGGCTGGCCTGTAACCCATGGCGTGGTAGAATGTATGTGACATATGTACATGTGACATAACTGGCGTCTCTGTGAACGCCTCCTCCCCCCTCTCCTCCCCCTCCTCTCTCTGTGTGTTAAACAATGCCAGCTGCCACCAGGCCACCGAGGTGACAGTCTCAACGGCAGCCAACATCTGTGCCCCCTTGAGCCCCCCCCCCCAACCCCCAACCCTAGCTTCATCCATAACCCTCAATCCCTGTCAGCCCCTGTCAGCCCTATTTTATAACCCTCAGCCCCTGTCATTTCCTGTCAGCCCTATTTTATAACCCTCAGCCCCTGTCAGCCCCTGTCAGCCCTATTTTATAACCCGCAGCCCCTGTCACCCCCTGTCAGCCCTATTTTATAACCCTCAGCTCCTGTCAGCCCTATTTTATAACCCTCAGCCCCTGTCAGCCCTATTTTATAACCCTCAGCCCCTGTCAGTCCCTGTCAGCCCTATTTTATAACCCTCAGCCCCTGTCAGCCCTATTTTATAACCCTCACCCCTGTCAGCCCCTGTCAGCCCAATTTTATAACCCTCAGTCCCTGTCAGCCCTATTTTATAACCCTCAGTCTGTCAGCCCCTGTCAGCCCTATTTTATAACCCTCAGCCCCTGTCAGCCCCTGTCAGCCCTATTTTATAACCCTCAGCCCCTGTCAGACCCTGTCAGCCCTATTTTATAACCCTCAGCCCCTGTCAGTCCTTGTCAGCCCTATTTTATAACCCTCAGCCCCTGTCAGTCCCTGTCAGCCCTATTTTATAACCCTCAGCCCCTGTCAGCCCTATTTTATAACCCTCAGCCCCTGTCAGCCCTATTTTATAACCCTCAGTCTGTCAGCCCCTGTCAGCCCTATTTTATAACCCTCAGCCCCTGTCAGCCCCTGTCAGCCCTATTTTATAACCCTCAGCCCCTGTCAGACCCTGTCAGCCCTATTTTATAACCCTCAGCCCCTGTCAGTCCTTGTCAGCCCTATTTTATAACCCTCAGCCCCTGTCAGTCCCTGTCAGCCCTATTTTATAACCCTCAGCCCCTGTCAGCCCTATTTTATAACCCTCAGCCCCTGTCAGCCCCTGTCAGCCCTATTTTTTAACCCTCAGCCCCTGTCAGTCCCTGTCAGCCCTATTTTATAACCCTCAGCCCCTGTCAGTCCCTGTCAGCCCTATTTTATAACCCTCAGCCCCTGTCAGCCCTATTTTATAACCCTCAGCCCCTGTCAGCCCTATTTTATAACCCTCAGCCATAGCTTTATAATCCCAGCCTCAAGCACTAACTACAGCTCTAGCCCCAGCCTCATTCTAACCCCCAGTCCCAGTCCAAGCCTTGTTCTAACCCCCAGTCCCAGTCCAAGCCTTGTTCTAACCCCCAGTCCCAGTCCAAGCCTTGTTCTAACCCCCAGTCCCAGTCCAAGCCTTGTTCTAACCCCCAGTCCCAGCCCAGTCCAAGCCTTGTTCTAACCCCCAGTCCCAGCCCAGTCCAAGCCTTGTTCTAACTCCCAGTCCCAGCCCAGTCCAAGCCTTGTTCTAACCCCCAGTCCCAGCCCAGTCCAAGCCTTGTTCTAACTCCCAGTCCCAGCCCAGTCCAAGCCTCAGCAGTCAAGTGCGTCCCCTGCCCCTCTGCCCCTCTTCCCCCTCATGCTGTCTGACCCAGTGTGCGTGTGTCTGTGTGTGTAGCTGCTAGTTTTGATAAGGAGTGGATTATGGATTATGGCTTCCCTCTAAACCCTTTTATCGCAGCTCTGGGGCTAATGGTGGAGGGCAGAGGAGCAGCACAGCACTCCTCAACACTCCCTATGTAACACTCCTCAGCACTCCTCAACACTCCATTTGCAACACTCCTCAGCACTCCTCAACACTCCCTATGCAACACTCCTCAACACTCCTCAACAATCTCTGCAACACTCTTCAACACTCCTCAACACTTCTCAACAGTCCTCAACACTCCCTTTGCAACACTCCTCAGCACTCCTCAACACTCTCTATGCAACACTCCTGAACACTCCTCAACACTTCTCAACAGTCCTCAACACTCCCTGTGCAACACTCCTCAATACTTCTCAACACTCTCTATGCAACACTCCTCAGCACTCCTCAACACTGCCTTTGCAACACTCCTCAACACTTCTCAACACTCTCTATGCAACACTCCTCAACACTCCTCAACACTCTCTATGCAACACTCCTCAACACTTCTCAACACTCTCTATGCAACACTCCTCAACACTTCTCAACACTCTCTATGCAACACTCCTCAATACTTCTCAACACTCTCTATGCAACACTCCTCAGCACTCCTCAACACTGCCTTTGCAACACTCCTCAACACTTCTCAACACTCTCTATGCAACACTCCTCAACACTCCTCAACACTCTCTATGCAACACTCCTCAACACTTCTCAACACTCTCTATGCAACACTCCTCAACACTTCTCAACACTCTCTATGCAACACTCCTCAACACTTCTCAACACTCTCTATGCAACACTCCTCAATACTTCTCAACACTCTCTATGCAACACTCCTCAACACTTCTCAACACTCTCTGTGCAACACTCCTCAACACTCCTCAACACTCTCTATGCAACACTCCTCAACACTCTCTATGCAACACTCCTCAACACTTCTCAACACTCTATGCAACACTCCTCAACACTTCTCAACACTCTTCAGCACTTCTCAACACTCTCTATGCAACACTCCTCAACACTTCTCAACACGCTCTATGCAACACTCCTCAACACTCTCTATGCAACACTCCTCAACACTTCTCAACACTCTCTGTGCAACACTCCTCAACACTCCTCAACACACTCTATTCAACTCTCCTCAACACTCCTCAACACGCTCTATGCAACTCTCCTCAACACTTCTCAACACTCTCTATGCAACACTCCTCAACACTTCTCAACACTCTGTGCAACACTCCTCAACACTCCTCAACACGCTCTATGTAACACTCCTCAACACTCCTCAACACTCTCTATGCAACACTCCTCAACACTCCTCAACACTCCTCAACACGCTCTATGTAACACTCCTCAACACTCCTCAACACTCTCTATGCAACACTCCTCAACACTCTCTGTGCAACACTCCTCAACACTTCTCAACACTCTCTATGCAACACTCCTGAACACTCCTCAACACTCTCTATGCAACACTCCTCAACACTTCTCAACACTCTCTATGCAACACTCCTCAACACTTCTCAACACTCTCTATGCAACACTCCTCAACACTTCTCAACACTCTCTATGCAACACTCCTCAATACTTCTCAACACTCTCTATGCAACACTTCTCAACACTCTCTGTGCAACACTCCTCAACACTCTCTATGCAACACTCCTCAACCCTCTCTATGCAACACTCCTCAACACTCCTCAACACGCTCTATGCAACTCTCCTCAACACTCCTCAACACTCTCTATGCAACACTCCTCAACACTTCTCAACACTCTCTATGCAACACTCCTCAACAGTTCTCAACACTCTCTATGCAACACTCCTCAATACTTCTCAACACTCTCTATGCAACACTCCTCAACACTTCTCAACACTCTCTGTGCAACACTCCTCAACACTCCTCAACACTCTCTATGCAACACTCCTCAACACTCTCTATGCAACACTCCTCAACACTTCTCAACACTCTATGCAACACTCCTCAACACTTCTCAACACTCTTCAACACTTCTCAACACTCTCTATGCAACACTCCTCAACACTTCTCAACACGCTCTATGCAACACTCCTCAACACTCTCTATGCAACACTCCTCAACACTTCTCAACACTCTCTGTGCAACACTCCTCAACACTCCTCAACACACTCTATTCAACTCTCCTCAACACGCTCTATGCAACTCTCCTCAACACTTCTCAACACTCTCTATGCAACACTCCTCAACACTTCTCAACACTCTGTGCAACACTCCTCAACACTCCTCAACACGCTCTATGTAACACTCCTCAACACTCCTCAACACTCTCTATGCAACACTCCTCAACACTCCTCAACACTCCTCAACACGCTCTATGTAACACTCCTCAACACTCCTCAACACTCTCTATGCAACACTCCTCAACACTCTCTGTGCAACACTCCTCAACACTTCTCAACACTCTCTATGCAACACTCCTCAACACTCCTCAACACTCTCTATGCAACACTCCTCAACACTTCTCAACACTCTCTATGCAACACTCCTCAACACTTCTCAACACTCTCTATGCAACACTCCTCAACACTTCTCAACACTCTCTATGCAACACTCCTCAATACTTCTCAACACTCTCTATGCAACACTTCTCAACACTCTCTGTGCAACACTCCTCAACATTCTCTATGCAACACTCCTCAACCCTCTCTATGCAACACTCCTCAACACTCCTCAACACGCTCTATGCAACTCTCCTCAACACTCCTCAACCCTCTCTATGCAACACTCCTCAACACGCTCTATGCAACTCTCCTCAACACTTCTCAACACTCTCTGTGCAACACTCCTCAACACTCCTCAACACGCTCTATGCAACTCTCCTCAACACTCCTCAACCCTCTCTATGCAACACTCCTCAACACTCTATGCAACACTCCTCAACACTTCTCAACACTCTCTATGCAACACTCCTCAACACTCCTCAACACTTCTCAACACTCTCTATGCAACACTCCTCAACACTCCTCAACACTCCCTTTGCAACACTCCTCAACACTTCTCAACACTCTCTATGCAACACTCCTCAACACTCCTCAACACTCCCTTTGCAACTCTCCTCAACACTCCTCAACCCTCTCTATGCAACACTCCTCAACACTTCTCAACATTCTATATGCAACACTCCTCAACACTCCCTTTGCAACACTCCTCAGCACTCCTCAACACTATGCGACACTCCTCAACACTTCTCAACACTCCTCAACACTCCTCAACACTCCGCAGCAACACTCTCACAACACTATAGTATTTTAATGTCTCCCTGGAGACTGAGGAAGTCGGGAGAGGAGGATGGAGGAGAGAGAGTGAGGGGTGATGGGGTTCAGAGATAGGGGGTCAGCTCGCCCCTCTGTGTGGGAGCGTCCCAGCCCATTGTCCCCCTGCCATCGCACCCTATGATCTTGCCCTCTCCCACCCCCGCCCCTGCGCCCCTTCACCTCAAGCATAGCGCATTAGCACTGACCCTGATAGGGGTCAAGGGTTAACCAGAGCCCTTATGGGTGGGAGGGGAGGGAGCAGTGATGTCATCCTTTCACAACCCTGTCATCACCTCCCTTGCCTTAGAGGAAAGAGAGAAGGGGGGAGCAGAGAGAGAGAAAGGGATAGCGATAGGGAGAGAGGGATAAGGAGAGAGAGGCACAGGCCTTCTGCTCCCACACACACTGACACACACACACACACACACACACACACACACACACACACTCATATACATTCTCTCCTTCACAGAGTCACACTCACCCTGTTTATCTTTGGGGTGAAGTGGCTCCAGCTAGCTCTTGAGATGCACTCTGTTCCAGTGTATGTGTATGTGTGTGTGTATACGTGTGTCAGTGTGTGTGTGTGCAGGGTCATGCTGGGAGATAGAAGGTCGTGCTGGGGGGGTTTCTGGCGCCTCTGACAGCTCGAGGCCACCCAGCTGAAGGAGGGGGGCGAGAGGGGGGCGGGGGCGAGCGGTAGTCTAGTGGGTGAGAGGGGAGCGGGGGGTGAGAGGGAGACTAGTGGGTGAGAGGGGTGAGACAGAGGGGGCCTAGCATCAGAGCGTCTCCCCTGTTTACCCTATGACGCTCCAGCGAACGCATGAAACCCTGCCGTCACACAGACCCACAGTGCCACAATGGGCAGGGTCAAGCACACACTCTCTCTTTCTCTCAAAAAACGTCCCTCAGTATTGCAAACAAAGGAAGCTCTGTCCAGCCCTCTGTTTTTATCCCTAATCACCAGCGAGGGAGGGAGGGATGGGGGAGACTCACCCAAGCCAACATTTTAGTAAGATTTTAACGTCCCTAACACTCCCACCTCCGCCCCTGCTCTCCCCACTCTCAATTACTCTTCCCATTCTCCCCTTATTCTCTCTTAGTGCTGTCTATTCCATTAGTTCCTAGCCCGGGCTGTGCTGGGAACTGACCTCAGGCCCCCAGCTTGCATAAGCCTGCTAAGGTTAGAACCACACACACAGAGAGAGACAGGGTTAGAACCACTCAGACACTAGCAGGGCCTGGGTTAGAGGCAGGGTTACAGGGACTTGGGGCCTGGAGACCATGCAGGGTTAAAACCAGACACACACACAGAGAGTCTGGCTTGAGCTGCTGAGAGAGAGAGAGAGAGAGAGGGAGAGAGAGGGAGAGAGAGTGAGAGTGAGAGAGTGAGAGAGCGAGAGTGAGAGAGAGAGAGAGACAGAGACAGAGACAGAGAGAGGCAGGAATTGATATTCAAGAGAGAGAGAGAGAGCGCAGAGAGAGGCAGGCATTGATATTCAGAGGCAGCAGTCTCATCTCTAGAGCCCCTGTAGAGCATCAGTACTTCATTTACCCTGGACTGCCTGTGTGGGATGATATGTGTGTGTATGTGTGTGTGTGTATATGCCTCAGTGTGTGTGATGATCTGTGTATGTGTGTGTGTGGAGATGTTTCCTTTTTGTGCTGCTGGGTTTTTGCATCCCTGCGTGTTTGTGTGTGTGTGTATTATCCTCAGTGTGTGTTAGGAGGGTTGATTAGTGCCTCCCTGGCTTAGATATGAGACTCGGGCAGGGTGGGAGTGGAGGCGAGGGGAGGGTGCGGTGCGGTGCTTTGGTATTTTGCTTCAACGACTGCAGGAGCCTGTTCCCGCTGCTGCCTGTAATTGCTTTTTAATTGGCAATTTAGATTCATGGCTCCATCAGAGAGGCATAAATGAGCGCCCTCCCATACGTGGGGTCTCCCACCCCTCACCAGGGGGCCGCCATGGCCCAGGCTTACACAGAGGGGGCAGCCTGGGTGTGAGAGTGTGTGTGCCTGTGGGTGTGTGTGTTCCACTGTGTCTGTGTGGCTAAATCAGAGTATCAGTATCAGATTGTTTTTGTCGCACAGTGTGAGTCTGAGAAATAAGGGGCACATTTTTGGGGTGAAGCCTCCAGCAGGGCTAAAGGTCAGGGAAAGATGGTGTGTGTGGGGGGGTCATCCTGCAGGGTCATCCTGTCAGCCCAGCACACAAACAACAAGAGCAGAGTCCTCCATCATCATTAGAGGACCCTTAGTGACACACACACACACAGCCCAGTAGAAGCAGGCGCTATGCAGTGAGTCTTTTGTCTCTC
>NC_139991.1:9403215-9540481 GCF_964263955.1 Coregonus lavaretus | reverse complement strand
GAGAGAGAGAGAGAGAGAGAGAGAGAGAGAGAGAGAGAGAGAGAGAGAGAGAGAGAGAGAGAGGAGAGAGAGAGAGAGAGAGAGAGAGGAGAGAGAGAGAGAGGAGAGAGAGCGCAGATGCTGCTGTGTGCTTTGTTTTCACTGCCAGTTGATGTTCTAGCATGGCTCATCTCCAGACACACAAACACTCACACTCCTGCTCTGTTGTCAGGATCAAGTCAGTGTGCTGGGTAGAGGAGGCTCAGACTACTGATTCAGTGTATCTACCACACCCACACTCATATGTCCTGAAAAAGACTGTTTCCAACTGTGAAGTAAGAGAACGGTATTACCAGTAGAGTATGTGATGCAGTGTAAAGGTAGCTAGTGTCTGTTTGGTGGTGAGGAATGTCTGTGACTGCTGATTTTCCTCCATTTCATGGTCTCCTCTTCAGAGAGCAGATGACTAGCCTTCCTTAGAATGACAAGAGAGCTTTCCATTCACTCCCTGTGTGTGTGTGTGTGTGTGTGTGTGTGTGTGTGTGTGTACGTGCGTGCGAGAGAATAGGGCCTGGGGGTGGGGGTGGGGGGGGTGTTGCCAGGAAGAGAGAAAGGAAGGAGGCAGCCGGAGATCGAGAGAGGGGCCTATTCTTCCCTCCTCTCATCCCCAGGATGTGGTCCATGTGTGTGGACAACCGTGTCGGTCACAGGCCCCCGGGAACAATTACCAAGACTGTGCTTCTCCCTCTCTCCCTCCCCTCTCGCTCTCTCTCTCTCTCTCTCTCTCTCTCTCTCTCTCTCTCCTCTCTCTCTCTCTCTCTCTCTCTCAGGCTGACTCAGGCCCTCGTGGGGTCAGTAGGGAGCGTCTGGGGGCAGAGGCGCCCCACCAGCAGGAGAAAGGTGGCCCCTCAGTCCCTGCTCACCTCATGGGAAACCCCTATGCCTTTGGCCTGAGCCCCGGCGCTGTCATGCAGGACGCACGCTTCCAGCCCCTCAAGTGAGTAACACTGACAGTACAGTACAGTGCTGACAGTACACACTGTCATACCTATTGTTTATTAGGTGTTATGTGTATTTCTAATGATCAAATACAATTAACTAAGTCAATCCCATTTTTCCCTCCCTCCTCTCCCTACCCCTCATCTTCCTTCATTATTCCTATATACTTCCTTCCCTCTCTACCTCTCCTCTCTCCCTTCCTCTCACCAGTCTGCCCAGACAGCTGCCCCATGGAGTGCCCCCTGGTGGTGTACCAGAGGAGTATCTGCGGGGGTTCCGCCCCTACGCCACTGCCGAGGACCTCCGCATGCCTTCTGGACTGCCCCTGGGCCTGGACCCCGCCACCGCCGCTGCAGCCGCCGCCTACTACCATCCCTCCTACCTGCCACATCCCTCCTTCGCCCCTACAGGTGAGTCAGGACAACACTCATTGTCCAGCAGCAAGACTGCTACTGCTAGGTAGTGGTGCTAACAGAACCGTTGGCTTGCCTCTAGCGTTGGATACTGTTTCAGTAGTTTTAACTGACAGCAATGCTAAAGCTCCAGTTAGCCTCTAGTCTTTGGTACTCTTTTAGTTTCCAGTGGTTGCTAACACTCAAGGCTAGGGATGCGAACATGCTAGCTAGTGTTTGATGTTGTTATCAGTGGCTACTACTGCCAGGGATGCTGAAGAAAGCCCCAGTTAGCCTCTAGTCTTTTTTTCTGTGGATTGACAGTTCGATGACAAGGCTTAGAATTGATGGAGACAGGTAGTGCTTAGTTAGAATTCGATCCTGTCGTGTGTGTGTGTGTGTAGGTTTGATGTGCTGTTTGCTGTAGGCTATGGGACAGGGTGCATGACCGTGCTATGTCAGCAGCATAGCAGGATGAGAGGAGGGCAGAAGCCATCACACACAGCCCAGTAATGGAGTTAATGAGGAGATGAGCCACAGAGAGGCAGAGACAGACAGCCACGGACATCAGACTGACACACACACACACATTTGCTCACTCTTTCTCTATCTCTCTCATCCACAAACACTCACACACACTCTCTCAGTCTCTCCTTTTCTCTCAGTCTTTCTTTCTTTCTTTCTTTCTCTCTCTCACTCGCTCTCTCTCTCAAACACATACACACAATGAGAGTGAAGTGTGGCTGCTGTACAGCAGTGTGCTGTGTGGGGTTGATTGAGGTTATATGATAGAGGTTGGCTGACCCTCTAATGCCCCCTCTGATAGAAACACACATCTCAGGTTAATGATGTAAACACTGGTTAACTGGGACACTCACTCACTGTCTCTCTCTCTCTCTCTCTCTCTCTCTCTCTCTCTCTCTCTCTCTCTCTCTCTCTCTCTCTCTCTCTCTCTCTCTCTCTCTCTCTCTCTCTCTCTCTCTCTCTCTCTCTCTCTCTCTCTCTCTCTCTCTCTCTCTCTCTCTCTCTCTCTCAGGATGGATGATCCGTTCTGTCTATCAGCTCTGAGGTCACCGTTCTACCAGCTCCAAGGAGGGGGAGGCCTGCCCCCCCTGCACCCCTCTGCTGTCCACATGCACCTGCAGGGTGTCCGCTACCCCGGGGACCTCACACACCCCTCACTGTCCGCACTGCAGTCTGAGAGACTGTCCGAAAGGTACTGTCCTCTTCTACACACTCATACATACACACACACACATATAGTGTACACATACCAAATGGGAAATTGTCTGTTCGGTCTTTTAACAAGTCTTTCAGTGTCTTTTTCACTGAGTGTTGTAATGGTCAAATATAATAATACTCTGTTTCCTCTGTCTCTCTTCTCTCTCTTTACCTCTCTTCCCTTCTCTCTTCCCTTATGCCTCTCTTCTACAGGCTCCAGATGGAAGATGAGCTCCGGCAGCGAGAGAGGGAGCGTGAGCGTGAACGAGAGCGCGAGAAGGAGAGGGAGCGTGAGGCGGAGCGAGAGAAGGAGCGGGAGAGAGAAAGAGAGAGGGAGCGAGAAAGAGAGAAAGAGCTGGAGCGGGAGAGAGAGCGTGAGCGGGAGAGGGAGCGGGAGAGAGAGAAGGATAGAGAGAGAGAGAGGGAGATGGAGAGGCAGATGGAGAGGCAGAAGGAGAGGGTGATGAGAGAGAAGGAGCTACAGTCCAAGGCGATGGAGAGTCACTACCTGGCTGAGCTCCATGCCATGAGGGCACAGGAGGACAGAACCAAGCCTGAGAGACTCACCCCCAACCGGTCAGGTACGACACAACACCACCCCACCGTCCTCCAACACTCTCAAGCAGAGTCCTGACTAACTGTATATTATACCACTCAAAATATTTCCATGACCTATGTCACCTCAATAAAAACGGTACACATCACACTGATATAGGTCTTCAATAATCAGAATAAAAATACATATTTCCTCTCTTCTCAGACAAAACCAAAGAGCCCGCCCTCCCAGCTCCTAAGCCAATGCCACCAGGCCTCCACTCCTCCCTGAGTCAATCGCATCACGGCGTTCCCGGCCTGGTCTCCGCCCATGGCCTCTACCTGGGGCCCGGCGGCGTTGGGGCGGGGCTCACCGCCGCCATGATGCTCCAGCGGACCAATGAGGAAGAGCGCTGGTTGGCGCGGCAACGAATGCTTCGCCAAGAGAAGGAGGATCGTCAGTACCAGGTGTCAGAGTTCAGACAGCAGGTCCTAGAGCAACACCTGGACTTGGGACGACCTGGGGAGGGAGGAGAGCCACGCTCAGACACACACAGGTTAGACACACACACAAACACACATAGAAATACCCTCTACACCAGGGGTGTCAAACGTACGGCCCGCGGGCCGGATCAGGCCCGCAAACGGGTTTAATCCGGCCCGCGAGATGTAAAGTATAAAAATGCGCTGCAATTTTTCTATCAAATAAACTGCTGTTCCAATTGCGTCCACTGGATGGCGCAATAGCAATTGTGTTAAGCAAGCAAACTGTTTATACCGGGGCAGAGCAAGTAGGTCAAGCACGTGCAGCCAATGAGCTACTTTGTTTTGCCCGCGATATTTATTACGGCTTCTACTTTTAACATTATGTGCTTTGGCACCCTCAGTGCCCCAATATGTCTCTGTCAAAAAAGAGAAAAGTGGACGCAGAGTGCAGAGTGTTCCAAGAAAAATGGTCATCCTATTTAATCACGGAATTGAATGGGAAAGCTGTATGTTTGGTGTGTTCAGAGCATGTTGCAGTGCTGAAAGAATATAACCTTCGTCGCCACTATGTGAGTCTTCATGCCGACAAATATGACAACTTTCAAGGACAGCGGAGATGAGAGAAGGTGAATGAACTGTTGGCGGGTCTGAAGAAACAGCAGTCTATGTTTACTCACAGCCGAGACATCAGTGACGCTGCAGTGAAAGCTAGCTACCTCATTGCTAATGAAATCGCAGTGGCTTCAAAACCATTTAGTGAGGGTGAATTTGTAAAAACATGCATGATGAAGGCAGCGGAGATTGTGTGCCCTGAAAAGCGGCAGGCTTTTGCAAATATCAGCCTGACAAGAAACACAGTTGCAGACAGGATTTCCGATCTTTCAGTGGATTTGGACAGCCAGTTGAAGCAAAAAGTAAAGTCATTTATTGCGTTTTCGGTTGCAATTGATGAAAGCATGGGCATTACAGATGTTGCACAACTGGCCATTTTCATCCGCGGAGTTGATGACACATTGACCGTCACCGAGGAGTTCGTGGAGTTGGTGCCGATGACAGATACAACGACAGCAGCTGATATTTTTACCGCACTCGTCGGCGCGCTGGACAGGGTCGGAGTGGACTGGTCCCGCGCTGTCAGCCTGGCTACAGATGGTGCGCCCTCAATGATCGGGAAAAAAGCAGGCGTTGTGACAAAGTTCAGAGAGAAAGTGCAATCTGCAAATGGAGGACGTGATTTTTTGACTTTTCACTGTATTTTGCACCAGGAGGCTTTGTGTTGCAAGTCATTAAAGATGGATAACGTCATGAAGGTGGTCATCCAAACTGTTAATTTCATCCGATCCAGAAGCCTGAATCACCGTCAGTTTGACAGCCTTCTCAGAGAGAAAGACCACATCTATGGCCTGCCATACCACACTGAGGTAAGATGGTTAAGCCGAGGTGCTGTGCTGAGGCGTTTCTTTGATTTACGAGAAGAAATTGAACAGTTCATGGAAGAAAAGGGCAAATCAGTGTTAGAATTTCATTCCGCAGAATGGATGCAGGACCTTGCATTTATGGTGGATGTTACAGAGCACCTGAATAACTTGAACAAACAGCTGCAAGGGCGCAACAAAGTTGTCACGCAGTATTATGACAGCATACGTTCTTTCAAGTTGAAGCTGTCATTGTGGGAGATGCAACTTGCCGGTGGTGATGAAGCTCACTTCCCCTGTCTGAAAAATGTGTGCGCGACCCAACATGTGGCAGACATGAAGCGGTTCAAAGATAAAATAACGGGACTGTTACGGGAGTTTGAGCAACGCTTTCAGATTTATGTTTATATGTTTTTATGTTGATGTGCTATTGTTTTTAATTGATTTTATTTTATTTGTATATTTAACCTATTCTTGACTCTGTGGTTCTTGCACTTGTTTGGGGAACAGGATTTCATTATTTTTATCTACATTTCTGCCTGAGAAATGACACCCTGATATAGTTCTGTGATCTGTGATATACTTCTGTGAATCACTGAGGCATTGTGTGTTTGTGTGTTCTTTGTCCTCAGAACTTTCAAATAACTTGAGGTGTTTTATGATTAATAGTGATGTTGTGCTTTTGGACACTGTCCTCAGGCTCCAGCTTTATGTTTATATGTTTTTATGTTGATGTGCTATTGTTTTTAATTGTTTTTATTTCATTTGTATATTTAACCTATTCTTGACTCTGTGGTTCTTGCACTTGTTTGGGGAACAGGATTTCATTATTTTTATCTACATTTCTGCCTGAGAAATGACACCCTGATATAGTTCTGTGATCTGTGATATACTTCTGTGAATCACTGAGGCATTGTGTGTTTGTGTGTTCTTTGTCCTCAGAACTTTCAAATAACTTGAGGTGTTTTATTATTAATAGTGATGTTGTGCTTTTGGACACTGTCCTCAGGCTCCAGCTTTATGTTTATATGTTTTTATGTTGATGTGCTATTGTTTTTAATTGATTTTATTTTATTTGTATATTTAACCTATTCTTGACTCTGTGGTACTTGCACTTGTTTGGGGAACAGGATTTCATTATTTTTATCTACATTTCTGCCTGAGAAATGACACCCTGATATAGTTCTGTGATCTGTGAAACAGTTCTGTTAATCACTGAGGCATTGTGTGTTTGTGTGTTCTTTTTCTTTAGAATTTTCAAATAAACTTGACGTGTTTTATGATTAATAGTGATGTTGTGCTTGTACTATTTTGGACACACTGTCCTCAGGCTCCAGCTTTATGTTGTATGTTGATCGTATTAAAACAAAGAAAACAATCTGAAGTTGTTGTTTTTAAGTTATATATACCATGATTTTTCCGGTCCGGCCCACTTGGGAATAGATTTTCCTCCATGTGGCCCCTGAGCTAAAATGAGTTTGACACCCCTGCTCTACACTATTAGAGAGGGATTTGGACTCTCTAATTATCTGGATGTAGTCCTTCTACTCACTTCACTGGTGCAGTTTGCAGGAGCTGTGAGATCTGGTAGAATTTGAGTTGCTCTCTCTCTCTCTCTCTCTCTCTCTCTCTCTCTCTCTCTCTCTCTCTCTCTCTCTCTCTCTCTCTCTCTCTCTCTCTCTGTGATGTGTGCTGGCTGTGATTGTGTTACTGCCTTCCTGATGGGGACAGTTTATAGCTGCATACGGTGCAGTGCCATGCTGCAATATGGCAGCCTTCACAAGTCTCTTAGGCAAGAGGATGTAGAGGAAGATAAAGGCAGTCACATGAATCACATCACATCATCCTCTGTATTCCTATCCCCTAACACCTGACAGCCCCGTCACACTATCTCACACACACACACACGGTAGGCTCTAAGGATTCTGGGGTAGGGATGTCATTCATGGGTTTCAGTTAGTAGGATAATTGGGGGTCCTAATGCCTGATGGTTATTGGCTCATCAGGAGGAGATTTAGATTATCATTCAGGCAGTGAGTGGGGCAGCTAAAATATACAAAGGCTAATTCTGGGCTAATCCTCTCCACCTTGTACAGCATAAGCCCCCTGTTCTCCCTGTGTGCGTGAGTGTGTGTGTGTGCGTGTGTGTGTGTGTACATGTTGCTGGCCCTGACTGGTGTTTTAGTAGGTAGGTCAGGCTTCATGAGTGGGGTTAATACAGGTCTGGCTGTACAGGGGAGACACACATACACACACACATACACACACCGTTCCTATCTGTAATCCTGCTATATAATCACCCTGATACTTTATACTGGGTTCTTTACAACCCAGGGGCTGCAGATTGCAGATGCACACATCCACACAAAGAGAGAGTCCATAGCGCTGGATGCACATAGAATCAGATTAGGAGGTAGTGCCAGGTTTTGTATTGAGAGAGGTTCTGGACAGTTCTGTCCCTCCGTCTGTGTATCCATCCATCTGCCAATCTCTGTCTCTGTTTGTGTAATCTGTCTGATTGTCTTTTTCTCTCCCTCACCCTGAGTCTGTCTGTCTGTCTGTCTGTCAGTTGAATCTGTGTTTGTTTCATCCTGTCATGTCTGTCCGTCTGTCACTATTCCTCTGTGTGAACCCTGTGTGTTGAAAGGCAGTGGTAGATCAAAGCAACCCAGGCTGGCTGTAGAGATGTAGAGTAGAGGCCTGTGTACTCTGACCACATCCTCCTCTCCTCTCCACTACGCTCCGGGCTACTCTGCCTGGACCTGATAAGACCATTACAGAGAGGGAAAGAGAGAGAACGGAAGGAGGGAGGTGCCTACCTATATGTGTGTGTATCTGGGAGAAGGTGTATGTGTGGAGTTTGGGTGTGTGAATTACAGAGGAATGTGTGTGTATCACGGCTCGTTCTGAGTAACACAATACAGTGCTCATTACAGTCTCTTTCTCGCTCTCTCTCCCACAGATCCATACCAAATCACCACGAGCCGGGTGGCCGCGACCTCCACCCCCACCTGGGCGCCCCTCCCCCCCTCATCTCCCCCAAACCCCCCCAGTCCCGCGACCACCCCCCTCCCCCCACCACCCTGTGGAACCCCGCCGCCCTCATCGATACCGCATCGGACTCACGACGCACCACCCACCACGACCCCCCGGGCTTGTGCCACTACGACCTCAGCCGCCTGCCCCCCAAACTGGAGGATGGGCTCCGGAGGGGCAGGGACCGGGACGGGGGCCTGGAGAAGTACCACCCCCCTCTCAGAGGCCCCTCAGGGCTGCCTGAGCCCAGCACCTTCCTGGCAGAGCTGGAGAAATCCACCCAGACCTTCTTCAGCCAGCAGAGGGCCTCGCTGTCCCTGCCCAGCCAGTACGGAGAGCTGGGGGGAGGGATGAAGAGCAGCGGGGCCCTGAAGAGCTACCAGGGGCCCCCAGGGATGGGGAGACAAAGCCAGGCCCAGGGACACAGTCTAGGTCAGGGGATGGGGCCTGAGTCTGGCCTAATGTATGATGAGTTTCTCCAGCAGCACCGTAGGCCTGTCAGTAAACTGGACCTGGAGGAGAGGAGGAGGAGAGAAGCCAGGGAAAAAGGTGCGAGATACCCTACTGCTGCTAAACCCATTGTTTCAGGCTTATGTTTTTATAGTTTAGTTGATTTACTTTCGATGTTTAGTTTTTCTGTTATGTTGAAAAAGCATTCTAAGTCTAACTTGTGCTGAGATTCAGTTTTTGTGGTGTCAGTGTCAGTACGTTCAGTTTGTGTAGTGGTGGTATGTACTGTAGTTGTAAGTTGTATGTAAGTCAGTACTAACTGACTCCTCTGGTCATTCCAGGTTACTACTACGAGCTGGATGACTCGTATGATGAGAGTGATGAGGAGGAAGTCAGGGCCCACCTCAGGAGGGTAGCAGACCAGCCCCCTCTCAAACTGGACGACTCCACAGAGGTACGGGTTTTATCCTGCATACACACACACTCTGCACTGTGTCATCTCCTGGCTTTATAAGACGTTGCTCTCCCCTTGTAGAAAGTGGACTTCCTGTGTGTGTTTGGTCTGACCACGGTGTCACGACGCGACCACCTGGTGCTGCAGAAGAGGAGGAAGAGGAGGAGGATGCTGAGGGAGCGCAGCCCCTCGCCCCCGGCTGTGCTATCCAAACGCACCCCTCCTCCCCCGGCCCCCCTCAGCACCCACTTCACCCCAGAGGAGATGGACAAAGCCCCTGAACTGGAGGACAAGAAACGCTTCCTCACCATGTTCAGCCTGTCCCATGTCACTGTACAGCAGAGGAGAGGTATGTACCCTGCATCCTAAACACTACACGCTAACCCCTACTCACTATGTTCAGTCTGTCCTATGTCACTGTACAGCATATGTACACTACACGCTGTACCCTAGACTCTATACACTACACCCTACACTCTATACACTACTCACCATGTTCAGTCTGTCCCACATCACTATACAGCAGGAGTTATATACATTAACACCCTACATCCTACTCCCCTAACCCCTACTCACCATCCAGCCTGACTGCACAGAACAACTAACCCCCTACCTCTAACCCTGCTTACCATTGTCATGAACTTGTTTATCATGTTCAGTGTGCTCTGGAGACTTACAAAGTGTGACAGACACCTGAGATCTGTATTGTACATTATAAACTGGGTGGTTCGAGCCCTGAATTTTGATTGGCTGAAAGCCATATACCACGGGTATTTTTTTAAACGTTGGTAACCAGTCTAGTCTAGAACAGCCCTTACCCGTGGTATATTGGCCATATACCAATATTATATATTTTAGATTCTTCAAAGTAGCCCCCTTTGCCTTGATGACAGCTTTGCATACTCTTGGCATTCTCTCAACCAGCTTCACCTGGAATGCTTTTCCAACAGTCTTGAAGGAGTTCCCACATATGCTGAGCACTTGTTGGCTGCTTTTCCTTCACTCTGCGGTCTAACTCATCCCAAACCATCTCATTTGGGTTGAGGTCGGGTGATTGTGGAGGCCAGGTCATCTGATGCAGCACTCCATCACTCTGCTTCTTGGTCAAATAGCCCTTACACAGCCTGGAGGTGTGTTTTGGGTCATTGTCCTGTTGAAAAACTAATAATAGTCCCACTAAGCGCAATCCAGACGGGATGGCGTATCGCTGCAGAATGCTGTGGTAGCCATGCTGGTTAAGTGTGCCTTGAATTCTAAATAAATCACAGACAGTGTCACCAGCAAAGCACCATCACACCTCCTCCTCCATGCTTCACGGTGGGAACCACACATGCAGAGATCATCTGTTCACCTAGTCTGTGTCTCACAAAGACACGGCGGTTGGAACCAAAAATCTCAAATTTGGACTCATCAGACCAAAGGACAGATTTCCACCGGTCTAATGTCCATTGCTCGCGTTTCTTGGCCCAAGCAAGTCTCTTCTTCTTATTGGTGTCCTTTGCAGCAATTCGACAATAAAGGCCTGATTCATGCAGTCTCCTCTGAACAGTTGATGTTGAGATGTGTCTGTTAATTGAACTCTGTGAAGCATTTATTTGGGCTGCAATTTCTAAGGCTGGTAACTCTAATGAACTTATCCTCTGCAGAAGAGGTAACTCTGGGTCTTCCTTTCCTGTGGCTGTCCTCATGAGAACCAGTTTCATCATAGTGCTTGATGGTTTTTGCGACTGCACTTGAAGAAACTTTAAAAAGTTCTTGAAATTTTCCAGATTGACTGACCTTCATGTCTTAAAGTAATGATTATTTGAGCTGTTCTTTTCATAATATGGACTTGGTATTTTACCAAAGGGCTATCTTCTGTATACCACCCCTACCTTGTCACAACACAACTGATTGGTTCAAACGCATTAAGAAGGAAAGAAATTCCACAAATTAACTTTTAAGAAGGCACACCTGTTAATTGAAATGCATTCCAGGTGACATCATGAAGCTGGTTGAGAGAATGCCAAGAGTGTGCAAAGCTGTCATCAAGGCAAAGGGTGACTACTTTGAAGAATCTCAAATATAAAATATATTTTGATTGTTTAACACTTTTTTGGTTTCTACATGATTCCATATGTGTTATTTCATAGTTCTGATGTCTTCAATATTATTATACAATGTAGAAAATAGTAAAAATAAAGAAAAACCCTGGAATTAGTAGGTGTGGCCAAACTTTTGACTGGTACTGTATATTAATCACACTGCTGCTAGTATGCATTACACATTACTCTCCCTCTTCAGTGTGACAGCTGGACTTTCTGTGAGGAGAAACAGATACACACACACACACACACACATACACCACACACACACACACACACTGCTGTGGCGAGGCGTGGAGTGGCAGCGGCAGGTTTACGGTGATCCCGCGCTAATCCTGTGGATTTACCCATGCTTCCTGCAGTTGGCAGCGTGCAGCCTCCAACACACACACACACACACATGCACACACACACACACACACACACACACACACACACACACACACTCACAGCAGAGGTGCAGCAGGGATTACAGAGGTGTGGGTGAGATGTTAATGCTCTCTCTCTCTCTCTGCCAGATAATGAGACCGTGGTAGAGTTGCTTCAGGCCATTAAACAGAAGAGCGTAACCTTGGATACCATCAGACATGCCCCACACCCCCTATGTAAGACCCCCCCAACACAGAACTCAGGTAAGCGCACACGCGCACACACAAACACACACCCTTCCTCTTTCCTTCCCTGCTGTTTGTGCTTAATCTAGCAGAGACAGGTGTGTGAGAGACATCTCTATAATAGTGTTATAGGCAGTAATGTTATGGGTTTCCTATTATTGCGGTTCAAATGATTGATTGCTTGCTGATGTCTTGATACAGTATATTTATATGAAACAGGGTGGGAATGCGTCTCATTTCATTGACTGTAACATCTGCCTGTCACGACAGATCCTGCCTCAGCGCTTTCCAGCGAATCAGACGAGCCACTCAGTGCCAGGCCCTCCAGTCCCTCCTCCCCTGGTGGACTCCTGGGGCAGCCTAAACCCCCCTCCTCCTCTGACGCACTGAGACCAAAGGACCCCCCTCCTCCGCTCCCCTACCCGGACAAGACCCGTGGGCTCCCTGAGGCCCCCCCATCCAAGAGGAGCTCGTCGTCCAGCCTTCTGAATAGCCTGCGGCCCCCCGTGCAGCCTAAAGACGCTCCCCCTAGCCTGAACGGCCGGACCAAGCCCTGGGAGAGCTTTACTGCCGAAGAGTTTGCCCAGCAGTTCCACGAGTCTGTCCTCCAGTCCACCCAGAAGGCCCTGCAGAAGCACAAAGGTAGGTTATACCGCAGCAGCTCTTGGTCATACTCCAGGTGGAAGTTACCTCAGGCACAGATGTAGCATCAGCTTATACTGTGAATCTCCAGATACTAACGCTGACCAATAACGTTGTGCAGCATTTTACCTTATTTTAATATTCTGTCATAAAGACTTTTCCCATCTCAAGGGGTTGAATAAAAATAAATACTATAGTAAGTGCCAATGTATTGGCATTAAAGTAACAGGGTTGACCGTAACAGAATTGAGGTTTTCATCTTAAATCAGCCATAAATCTCCTTGTGACAGAGGGAATGGAAGCTTGTTCTGTGTGCAACAGGGATGGGCAATGAAATGCAAGTTTCACCAACAAAAAAAAAAAATTCTAGCCTATATATCTATGGGTAACAGAGTTGACGTGTTTTGCTCGACCCGCACAGTTTTCCAGCACAAAACATCAGAAAATGGCCAAAAAGCATAGAACCAGCTCACCTGCTTTTACACTAGTATTTGACTATTATTTGTTCAATGTTTGTTTTGAACAAATATTTTTAAAGGAATAGTTTCTCCATATTAGAAACGAGAGTTCACTAAATGAATCACTAATCACATGAAATAAATAAATAGAATCTTCAGAAATGATTTCGTCAAACAAGAACATAATTAGGGCTAACAATGATGGTAAAAACTTGAAAAACTTTGGGTTAAAGACCCAATACTGTCAAAAACATGATATTCCGGTGTTTTATAAATATTTCCACACTATGAGGTTGGAATAATACTGTGAAATTTGGAAAATTATGATAATTCCCTTTTAGTGTAAGAGCTGTTTGGTGGGATGGAGTTTTGGCCTGCCTATCACCAGGCAGTATATTTCTTAATAGACCAATAAGAAAGAGAGTTCCAATAACAGCTAGTTTTCAGTTTCCCCCTCCCCACTCAGACCACTCCCAGACAGTCCAACAAAATTCTTGGTTGAGAAATTGCTCTTTGCTAAAAAGCTATTTTTGTTTCTTTTTGACTATTTTAATTGAAAACAATCACAGTAAGGTACTTAATTGTTACCCAGAAATGGTTTGATATTGAGATAAAAACGGCTGCATTGGACCTTTAAAAACATGCCAAGGACATGTTAAAATGTTCTGAAGTTTGGCACAAATCTGATTTATTGATTATTCCATGTGGTCAATATTAAAGGGCACTTCATTGAAAATAACAGGCTTATAAAATGCAGTATTGGTGTGCAATTTCTCCTTTAAATATCAAAGGGATGCAAAATGTTCTCTATTCGTGGAACAACCCACCCAAGTAATAACAGTGATGATGTGATAATGTAATATCCCTTTCTCTCCCTCTCTCTCTATCCCCTCTCTCTCTCTCTCTCTAGGTGGAGCCACAGTGATCTCGGAGCCCTCTCACCTCCAGGACTCCTCAGTGCACTACAACATTCCAGAGCTGCAGAGTGCCCCCAGCCGGCCGCCCCCGCCACACACACACCCTCACACACACCCGCACACACACTCCATCCAACACCCGCGCTCACACGCGCACCTGCACCCCCAGCCCAACGGGCAGCACTGCCCCCCGCACCCCCACCGAGAGCCCCCAGGAGCAAGGGAGGAGCAGTCTGCACCAGAGGACTCAGAAGAAGAGGAGGAAGAGGAGGAAGAGGAGGCCCCAGTATCCAGGTGGCAGGGGATTGAAGCCATCTTTGAAGCCTATCAGGAATACATTGAAGGTAAGCAGTCAGTCACTTTTCTACATTTATTTAAATGCCCAGTGCAGTCAAAAATGTAATTTCAGCCTGTTTTGTGACATCTAGTACATCACCAGGCGGTGAATTAGTTAATAGACCAATAAGAAAGAGAGTTCCAAACCTCTCTGCCAATAACATCTAGTTTTCAGTTTTCCCCTTCCCACTTAGAGCACCCCCAGACAGTCCTAGTAAAAATTCTTGCTTGAGAAATTGGTATTTGCTAAGAAGCTATTTTGGTTTCTTTTTGACAATTTTAATTGAAAACAATCACAATAAGGTACTTAATTGTTACCCATAAATTATTGGATATTGAGATAAAAATGCCTGCATTGGACCTTTAATGACTAATGTCCTAGGTTTTGGAATGGTTCATGTATGGTTGAAATCTAGACACCAATGAACATGTTATCGATATACCTTTGGTTAAAAGTAGTTGTAGCGTATTCCCAACACTAGAGGGTGGTATTCATCCTTTTCTACTACTCTGTTGGTCCAACAAAGAAGATGTAAACAGTCAAACATACACACACACACACACACACGTACACGCTGTCTGTAATGAGTCTTGTGTAGTGAGTTGAGTGCAGAGCAGGCTGTGTGCTGCTAGCCTGTGGCAGTATGGTCTGTTGTAGCTCTAGCAGTGTGCTGCTGTCTGGTTATTAGTACATGGGGGAGACAGACAGACAGACAGGGAGTGTTAGCGTGGATGCTAATGAGAACCCAGGTCACATCCCCTCAGGCTCACACTGTTCTTCTCTTCTCCTCCTCTGCCTCCCTCCTCTCCTTCTCCTCCTTCTCCACTCCCCTCCTTCTCTTCCTCTGCCTTCGGTCCTCCCTCCCTCCTCCAGACCAAGGTGTGGAGCGCCAGGTGCTGCAGAGCCAGTGTCGGAGACTGGAGAATCAGCACTACAACCTGAGCCTGACAGCAGAGCAGCTGTCCCACAGCATGGGGGTAAGACACTGTCTGCTACATCTATCTATCATTGAGGTTCCTTCAAATCGTTTGGAGAAAATATCCTTTCTATTTTCTTCAGCTATGTTCAGTTGTATTCTTCATACCCCCCACTCTCTCTCTCTCTCCCTTCTTCTCTCTTTCTAGGAGTTGATGTCTCAGAGACAGAAGCTGGCGGTGGAGAGGGAGAAGTTACAGGCGGAGTTGGAGCACTTCAGGAAGTGTCTGACACTGCCGCAGGCCCACTGGGCCAGGGGAGGGCACTACAAGGGTTACCCCCCCAGGTGACAGCCTCACTGACCCCCAGGCCCGGCCCCCTCCCTCCCCGCCCACACAGACACACAGAGTTTATTTTTATGACCCAGCCTGGATCTGGACCCGGATGGACAGCTCCACAGGAGAGAGGGATGGATGGATTCATGGATTAATTGATAGATGGATGGGGCAGCAGGGCCAAGCATTGAAGCACTGACTGGGGCTGCTGCCAGCCTGCCAGGGACGGTGCCACCAGCCAGTGGTCTGTGCTAACCCTGGGTTCAGAGGGAGCAAAGGGCATGTTACACACGGGGCAAAGCTCTAGGACGGCATGGTCAACACACACACACAAACATACAAAGAGGCACACACTCACACCATGCTCTTCAGCAGGCACCAGTTACTCTCTTACATTGCGGTCCCAGACCCATCCTGGGCTCCCCTCACAGCCACACCCACACAGACAATCCTGTAATCTGAGAGCAGCTCAGCCCTGGAATGGGTGTGGTCACGTGACCGAGCGCCATCTACCACCAATCCAATGCCCCTACCTCTGGCCAATCGGACAGCATCTCTCCTGGCGGCAGGTCAGGCCAGCTTTCAAACTTGAAATGCACTTAAAGAGAAAGACCTGAAGAACTACCTGGTGGTACTGTGTTACGACAAAGAACTGTGTTCAAATTAGGAAAGAACTTACAAAATGCACATTTTGGAACGAATAAAGGAAATGTTTTATTTCGAGATGAGAATAAGAATTTAAAAGGTGCTTCGGCCTTGTATTGTAAATAATATTAAGACTAAAAATAATTTTGTATGTTTTTATTACTTTAATCATTGTTCTTTTAAGAAGAAGAAAATAAGCCTGCCATTTTTTTATATGTTAATGCTGTTTTGGGTGAAACAGAAAGCATTGCTTTTAGTGTTTGTTCTGCTGCTGGCCAGGACAGCCCTGTTCGGAGGTGTAGATTGAAGGAGAAAAGGAGAGAGAGAACATGCTCCACTCCGCTCCTCTTCTCCTCTCCCCCTTTGACCAGCCATGTGTGCAGCCATAGCAGCAGCCTGAGCTCCAGCCACAGCCCTCCCTCCCCTGGCCTCCAGGCCCAGTAAAGCTCACTGAGATGGGGGTAAGACCTAACTCCAGGCCCCACAGGCCTCCCAGATCCATGCACTCCGTTAGAACACCAGCCCCACACAGAACCCCTCCTGTCAGGAACAGCATGTTTTGCTACTCTCCCTGTGTGAGTAGTTACCCATGGGGAAGAGTGAGTGACAGCTACAGTTACTGTGTCATCCTTTATTTTATACCTCTTTCTTTCTCTCTATATATTCCCCCTTTAGCCCTAGTCCAGGGATGGGTGCTTAGTAGAACTGTTAACTGATAACTAGACACATCTCTCTGGACCTTATCATTAAGCACGAGGGACACAACACCCATTATGATGAGATATTCATATCATCACTAAACCCACAGAGAGGAGGGAACCATGCAGTCAGTACCACATGGCAATGTGACAATGCACCGAGTGAGATCTCCTGAGATTCTTCTCCTTTGTATTTGCCATAAAAGGAAATAGTGCCAAAAAGTAGCCCTTCCTCGCACAAAATATCATGATACTTTTTTAAACCTCCAAATAGAGTAATTAAGCTAACTCCCTGAATTTAAATGGCCAACCCACTTCAAAACGTATTATATTACTACATTGATCCCACTTATCATAATGTCAAATCCCTTGCCAACA
Organism: Coregonus lavaretus; assembly: GCF_964263955.1. NCBI lineage: Eukaryota > Metazoa > Chordata > Actinopteri > Salmoniformes > Salmonidae > Coregonus > Coregonus lavaretus. The sequence continues at coordinate 9,523,492 of NC_139991.1, read as the reverse complement.
ATTGGATAATGGATGATTTTTTTCTCCACTTGAGGGCCCTCAAATCCAAAGTCAATGAAAGGTTCTCTTTTGCCAAGTATATGAATCATTGTCCTGCTCTGCACTGTGCATTTATAGTGTGTGTTTTCATGCCTGCATCAGTGTCCACCTCGCTGCTGGCCATAGCAGTCTCCTGTGCCTCAGTACGCCTGTTCCCCAGTCTCTCTATTCCCCTACCTTCTTTCTGTGGGAGTGTCTGTCCTGTAGTTTTGGAGAAAAAAACATTTAGCCTTGCAGGAGGACCTCCGACAGCATAGATCGCAATGCAGCGTGGGTATTGTAGTACTGTCAGTCCGATTTCCACAACGCTTTGAGTATGTAGTCCAAAAGGGGTTCTGTTTGAACTCCAGTCTGATGTTGTGGATGTGAGATGGCAGGGAGGGGAAGGGTGGCTGCAGGTCTGGTCCCTACATCCCTTTTGCTTTCAGAGGAACACCCAGTTAGGGAGGCGGAACCATGTTTACAGACTAGAGCAGAGCTACGATAGGAGCACCGCCTGTCAATCAGACAGCACGCGCTACCACTGAGTTAAGTAGCCAATGAGCTAGCGGAAGGACGTTAGGCCCTTCCCCAGAGCCTCCTTTACCACGCACGCACACGCAATAGCCCCCTTACTCTATGGAGGACGTCTAGACTCTAGATGCTGTGAAACTCTGATTTTAAAATGTACTTGTTTGAATTAATTGTAATGTAATATATTATTTGTTGAATGTAGTAATTAGGTATTTATGAATATATTGCTGTAATTTCAGACAAAAAAATAAAAGAAAATATTTCAAAAATGTACTTGAATAGTCAAGTCTTCTCTTGGCACCATTTCTTCCTGCAGGTTCACCTCATCCATTTTCAGTGTCTGAGTAAAATTCTAACTCTGATGTGTGTTTAACAGTGAGAGTGCATTGAAGTCACACATCTGATAAGAGATGGGGGTTATCAATAAAGTGTTTCTACTACATTGGATTTACCATCTGTTTATTATAAAGCAGGCAAAAACTGACTGAAAAAATATAGTGAAATCATCAAATCACTCATGTCAAAACTTAATTGTCTGTGATTACTGGTCATAATATGTGATGGTTAGAATGATGGTTAGAACATGCAGTACATGGCATGGTTATACAATTACAGTGTAGGTACACATTGTTAAAGTACTTAATTACAACTGTGAGTATAGGAGGACTCGGCAAGGAAGAATCTTACCATTACATAGCATAGCTTTATTAAGTTTTATAAAATGGTTAGTTCTGGCTAGGCATTATGATTAGTTCAAACTAAAAGGTATTTTCCATTCATGCTATATATCACTGTATTATATCAAAAACTCTTTGTTAATATTAATTCAGATTAAAGTATTCAGTTCATATAAATCTCATCACAGCCTGAAGGGCAGTAATGTGGTCACACAGTCAGACAAGTTTCTCTACTCTTCCATCAAACCCTATCTACCCTACATGCATGTTCAAATGGAAAACACAGAGATTTTAATTTAAAAGCAATGTTCCCACATTTGCGGAGATTGCATTCACGGTAAACGCTGCATAACAATCGGAAATTACCTTTAAATTTAAATCGCACTATAGCGCAGATCTTTAGCGCTACGGATTGAATCGCGCTCTTGTAGAGGACACAACAAATATGTTTATGCTGGAAGTGGTGTTAGAGGGTCAGTAGGGGGCACTCTTCCCTCTGGTCTAAGGAGTTCCCAATGCTCAGGGGCAGTGACAGGGACATTGCCCTGCGTAAGGTGCAGGCTTTCAGATGGGACGTTAAACGGATGTCCTGACTGTGGTCATTAAAGATTCCATGGCACTTATTGTAAGAGTAAGTGGTGTAACCCTGGTGTTCTGGCTAACTTGTTATATCCCTCATTCCTAATTGGCATATACTGTATATCACTCCTCACCTCTACACCATGAAAGCTGATGTCTGGTGAGTATTCTGGCACAAATGGTTGCACCCATAGTTGTGTACGACAAGAGATTAATCCAGTCATAAGGTAATTTAATGTCCTGTTTGGATATGACATTCTCATTCTGGATTGGATAGATTTGTTTAACCCTTATTTCTGGTTGTAGATATTAAACACTACCTCCAACAGAGGACTTGTGGATTGGCAGTAAAAGTAAAACACGGGTTACAATGGAAAACTATTACGTGTAGTTGAATTTCTGTTAGATTAATTTGTATTTTAAGAATAATGACTAAAGGATTTCACCCCAAATACAGTATAAATGTGTAAACTGTGTTAGAATTATAATGTATTGTCAACCTACTAACAGAGGGGGGCGGGACTAAACATTCCAGGGTGAAGGGGACTGAGAAAATGGGTTACAAAAAGCCTCCTAAAGGTGGGCGGAGCAAAATGCCTTTGTGTGTCAAGGGGTATAAAACAGGAGTGTATGGGTTTTGGCGCCAGAGCTCTCCATTAATAAAAATACAGATCATTCTTGCTGGTTGTGGACCTTGAATCATTTATGATTAAAACCAGAGCCTTACAACCTCTGGTAATGATTCAAGCTTAGGTTGAATTAGAGATAGAAATTCTCATAACAATTTCTCTGGACCAAGCGATACAGCCAAGCAGTCATCAACATCCACTCTGTATTTTTCTCCACTCTCTCTCAAAGGTGCCTTTGGGAATACTATCGCTTTCAAAATAAAAGTCCCCAGGGTACAAACAATAACAGTGCCTCAATACATTACGGCAAAATAAAAGTAATAACAAAAGTAAGGCTACAGATTTTTTTGTCAACATAAGTCTAGGCTTTAGAGCTGCCATTAGTATATATGTTTTACGTCTCTGATTGTTTTGCTCTGCTCTCTGCCTGCCTGCTCTCATCCCGTTGGTTCTCAGCCTCTCTCACTTTCTTTTTGTATTCTCGGACCGCAGCAGCTGCCATACACAGTTCATGATATGCAGTATTTATTTTCAGAGGAAGATCAGCACACTTCTCCTTAAATTCCTCATCTGGACAAGTCAACAGTGCCATCAAATGTTTTCTTGTTTTACCAAAACTTCCAATGCCTTTTAATTCACTCTTTATCGCACGATGCATGTATGCACTTGTTGCCCAAACCCTAGGTTGATAATGTGATTGAGCAGTTCTCAGGCACTGTTCAGTGACTTTAGCCCTTGCTGGAACAGTGGTCACTATGGGGTTGCCCTTGGTAAAGACTGCTGTGAATTTATCACGTTCCTTAAGTTTTCTCATCATGTTTGGTGACTCCATTTCTTTGCCTCTACCAATAAAGCTCTCTTTTAGTGTGTCCTCCCCCTCTAGAAGTAAAACACAGAAGTTGGGCTCTGGATAATATGTGCCAAGAGAGAAGTGTTGTGCTGTCACACATCGAATGTCATTGTCAACCTGGCTTACGATCTTGAAATCACCATCAGGAAACTCATAGCCTGTTGACATCACCGTTGGTGGGATGTCATTGTGAGTGTTAGAGTGCTGTTTGACTATCTCTAAATAAGAGCTGTACACTTGGTTAAAGTTTACAGTATCAGCGTCAATAAAACTGAAATAGATTACATCAGTACACTTTTTTCTCAACTCTTTAACTAGGTTTTTAGTTTCTGCATGATCTTTTAGATATTCTCTGATATCCGTATATGGTATTTGTTGTTTAGAGTCACGTTTTGGGTTATAATCAATGTCACCACCGGGTCCCCAGGTAAATGAAATCTTTTTATACGTCAATGTTGTGTTTCCCTCATTTTTTTCTACGAGCTGACACAGCAGATTGCTGAGCTCAACAGAATATTTTCCATTGAGACCAATGATGATGGCCACGTCTTCCAGGTGCTCCTTATCTGCATTCTGAAAGCCTGTCTTCTCCAGCAACGTCAGTAACCTTTGAACTTGCGACCTGATTTGGTCCTCTGGTTGGTTGATGTTAGGTACTTGCACCCACATGGGTACATTGATCAGAAACTTGATCTTTTTATCCTGGTTCTGCATCTGGGTTTGTTAAGAGAAACAACAAAAACAAACCATGTAAGGTTAGAAAATGATCATACTTTGGTTAAAGGTCATTGTTAGAAATTTGCAGTATCCCTTAGAGAGGACAGATTTAAACTCTGAAGCTCATTAACCTCTCACTGTATTTCATAGATTTGAGCCCAGATGTTCTATTACAATGACACTGTTGTTGGCTCACCTGACTGGACCCCTGGCTGAGCTCGTTCCTTCCATCTTGGTCCCCTCCTTTGTCCTTCTTCCTACTATAGGACCCTGGCTGTTGGGGATTGCTCGGCCTCTTGGCACCAGTGAGCAAAGCTTGCAGCTTAGGATACTCCGAACTGCAGAACAAAACGGGAATAAATCACCAGTAATAGGAAAATTTACTTTGAGAGGACTATGCCACCCCCATCACCCAAATGTTTTCCTCCAAAACTCCCTACATGAGTCATTTTCACCAAATGGTGTCCTCACTATCCCTAATCTCCCTACCATATTATGTGTTCATTGGTGTCTGGGTTGTTGACATGAGACTGTCTGGTGGGCGGCTTCACAATAGAGTCTGAGGGGAGAAACAGGCTATTCAGAGACAGAGCATTTGGGGAGGGAGTTAGAGTTAGATTGAATGTGTAGCGATAAACCATTCTCTTCTCACCTGGTGGTACATTACTAGCTGGGATGTCTACAGGTTCATCAGACGCCATCCCCAAACAGCAGGATAACTTTGGGGAGCGTGGTTGGGTTGCCGGAACCATCACAGGAGATGTCTCTGGGGATCGTTCTTGTGATCTGTCATGTGATCTTTCTCGTGATCTTTGTCTCTGTTGTTTGTTATTACCCTCCATGATGTTTCAGACAGACCTACTGTATAAAAGCAGAAGACAAGACTCATAGGAGGAAAGGATCTATTTAAAATCAAATCAAAGTATATGTGCAATATATGGCAATTGACTTTTTGTGAATCCAACCATACTTAATTGATACTTGAATGTTGATAGAGAATATACTAGAGCTTAGTATAGCATACTACATTTGATGAAGATATCGATCAACGCTTTCACTATTTTCTTGTTTCTTAGTGAAACTAAATTATTCAGATGAAGGTTTTTCCTAATGCCTCTAAAGATCGAGATAAGATTAGGCCTATCTAAAACAAATCTATCTGTTGATGTTCTTAGCGATCTACCCCAGTAGTTTCCCTCTGGGACTTGTGTTATGTTGCAGGTCACCAACATTCCTCCACCATGCTGAATATTTCATTAGAGACCCATCTTCCTTTTCAGATATGTTCGCAAGAAAACACCTGCATCACTGCTGGTCTGATGAAACCAAGACTGAACTATTTGGCCTGAATGCCAAGCGTCACGTCTGGAGGAAACCTGACACCATCCCTATGGTGAAGCATGGTGGTGGCAGCATCATGCTGTGGGGATGTTTTTCAGCGGCAGGGACTGGGAGACTAGTCAGGATCGAGGGAAAAATGAACGGAGCAAAGTACAGAGAGATCCTTGATGAAAACCTGCTCCAGAGCGCTCAGGACCTCAGACTGGGGCGAAGGTTCACTTTCCAACAGGACAATGACCCTAAGCACACAGCCAAGAGTGGCGCAGGAGTGGCTTTGGGCCAAGTCTCTGAATGTCCTTGAGTGACCCAGCCAGAGACCGGACTTGAACCCGATCTAACATCTCAGGAGAGACTGCAACTACGCTCCCCATCCAACCTGACGGAGCTTGAGAGGATCTGCAGAGAAGAATGGGAGAAATTCCCAAAATACGGGTGTGCCAAGCTTGTAGCGTCATGCCCAAGAAGACTCAAGGCTGTAATAGCTGCCAAAGGTGCTTTAACAAAGTACTGAGTAAAGGGTCTGAATACGTATGTAAATGTGATATTTCAATTTTTTTTATTTGTAATACATTTGCACAAAAATAAAAACTGTTTTTGCTTTGTCATTATGGGGTATTGTGTGTAGATTGAGGAGGGAAAAAAACAATTTCAAAAATTTTAGAATAAGGATGTAACGTAACAAAATGTGGAATAGGTCAAGGCGTCTGAATACTGAATACTTTCTGAATGCACTGTATCTGTTTTTCCAAAACATTTTATGTATCTAGTCCCCCCCCCCCCCCCCCCCACTTATGCAACTACTATATTTTAGTTATAAAATGTTCATGAATCTTTTTTAAATGTTAGAATTTTTCTTCCACTTTGTCATTACAGAATATTTTGTGTAGATCATTGACCAAAAAAAAGGCGATCAAATCCATTCTAATCTCACGTTGTAACGCAATAAAATTTGACAGCTTCACTGTCCAAATTCACAGTGCTTGACTAGGGCAGGAGCTCACCGGAGCTGAGTCCCGGCACTTAACATTTTCTACTGCTTGAGCTCCTGTTCCTCTTTTATAATATTAGCTCAAAAGTATTGTGGAGGTCCTACACCAATTCAAACAGTACCGGCACCCAAAATGAGTACCGGCACCTATTTCAGTACAAGTCAAGCACTACAAATTAATATGGTGAGAAGCACAAATAAGGTGTAATCTTGTTTCAAACACACACATCATACCAACTTTAAAGGGATATTTTACTCTTAACACAAATAAACATTATTTTCCACCTACTGGTACCTTGGCTGTAGTCGATTCAACAAGGCAGTGTTTGGAAATTCCCTTAGATACTTAGTCTTATATTTAGTTTTTTTTAAATATTACCATTAACACTTATGCCTCTGTAATAACACTAACATTTTATTAACTTGTTGTAACATATTGCACTTTCCCGATTGCAAAGCAATGTATTTGAGTTGATAATTTACAGTAAAGGTAATTTAAAGGCAATTTACACGTGAGCCTTGTACTGAATCCCCACCCTAGTCCTTTAGTGTCAGTAGAATTACATAAACAAAAATATATTTACACTGCTAAGTTGTCATATAGGCCTATATTCCCTGTAGTTGTTCCTGATAGTCAATCCTGTCAATTTAGACAAATACATAAATATACATTAAAACCTGAAAGAAAGTCTTACCCACTAATTATCTTCTGATCACTCCACTGTCTTTACATTACTTTTTTATTTATGCTTGAGGCAGAGGTTCTGTATGTGAGCTGTTGAAGGTTCCTCTTTATGAAGCCCAGAATAGGATGTGGCCTCTTATACCTCTCAAGAAGGAAGATATGTGCATATTCTGCTTCTTTTGTAGTAGGTGGAAGGAAGCATCTGAGAGGGAGAGGTGTGACTGCTGATACACACACACACACATGCACAGACACACACAATAATGTGTCATTACACAGTAGCCTGTCTGCAAATGTAACTGTAGTACAGGCATTTGTGGAAAAAAATTACAGTAAAGTGTGACTGGTTATTTTTAATGAATGAATTTAGTTTTAATGAGGCAGTAGTGTAGTCCTACAGATATCTCTATAGACGGGTTAGCTGACAACGTCTCGAAAACGATGTGCACGCTTCAATGGGGCAGAAGTCCTTGCGTTGTTGTGATTCTGGATGGCCAGATAGCTAGCAACAATGACAAGAAGCTGCCATGTGGGGAATCCTAGGTGCCTCGATTCAGCTAGTTTTAGCTTGTTCTTGATACCATGTCTTGTTTTTTAGGTGTTTTGACTGTTGCCACATCTATGCTAATATGGCAAAACATTTGCTGGCTAGCTAACCAACAACTGTAACAATGTATTTGAGAGACAAGTGCTCATTGTGCAAATGTATTTATGTTTTCAATAAACATTAGAGATTAAATATAGTTTACATGTTGTCAACAATCTTAGCCAGCCCCATTGGTCAAAGGCAAAATTATCAAAGATTAGACCAGAAATAGATCCCATTTGTGACCGATGTAAGCAGGCTCCTGCTACTTTATTACACATGTTTTGGACATGCCCGAAATTGACAGATTTCTGAATATCAATCTTTGAGTTTTCTAAAATACTGGAAAGACCTATAGAACATTCTGCCTTTATTGCATTATTCGGAGTGGCAACACAAGTCCCCTCTAAATAGTTATATGGAAGGATCGGTTTCCTCCTACTTTTAACCATTGGATAAAGGAAGTTATGCAACATCTCAAGCTAGAGAAAATACGCTACTCCGTTAGGCGATCTTCAATTACATTTTATCATATCTGGCAACCTTTCCTATACTTTGAAAAAGACATGGACCCAGCTAATTCCACAACTCCATAAACCAACCCAAATTAGAATTTGTATAATTATTTTGACTATTTTGTAACTTTTTGTTTTATAATATCTTTGTATGTTTTTTTACTATTTGATTATAGTGGCTTGCGAAAGTATTCACCCCCCTTGGCATTTTTCCTATTTTGTTGCCTTACAACCTGGAATTAAAATAGCTTTTTTGGGGGTTTGTATCATTTGATTTACACAACATGCCTACCCCTTTGAAGATGTAAAATATTTTTTATTGTGAAAAGCAACAAACAAGACAAAAAAACAGAAAACTTGAGCGTGCAAAATCAATACTTTGTAGAGCCACCTTTTGGAGCAATTACAGCTGGAAGTCTCTTGGGGTATGTCTCTATAAGCTTGGCACATCTAGCCACTGGGATTTTTGCCCATTCTTCAAGGCAAAACTGCTCCAGCTCCTTCAAGTTGGATAGGTTCCGCTGGTGTACAGCAATCTTTAAGTCATACCACAGATTCTCAATTTGATTGAGATCTGGGCTTTGTCTAGGCCAGGGGTGTCAAACTCATTTTAGCTCAGGGGCCACATGGAGGAAAATCTATTCCCAAGTGGGCCGGACCGGAAAAATCATGGTATATATAACTTAAAAACAACAACTTCAGATTGTTTTCTTTGTTTTAATACGATCAACATACAACATAAAGCTGGAGCCTGAGGACAGTGTGTCCAAAATAGTACAAGCACAACATCACTATTAATCATAAAACACGTCAAGTTTATTTGAAAATTCTAAAGAAAAAGAACACACAAACACACAATGCCTCAGTGATTAACAGAACTGTTTCACAGATCACAGAACTATATCAGGGTGTCATTTCTCAGGCAGAAATGTAGATAAAATAATGAAATCCTGTTCCCCAAACAAGTGCAAGAACCACAGAGTCAAGAATAGGTTAAATATACAAATAAAATAAAATCAATTAAAAACAATAGCACATCAACATAAAAACATATAAACATAAAGCTGGAGCCTGAGGACAGTGTCCAAAAGCACAACATCACTATTAATCATAAAACACCTCAAGTTATTTGAAAGTTCTGAGGACAAAGAACACACAAACACACAATGCCTCAGTGATTCACAGAAGTATATCACAGATCACAGAACTATATCAGGGTGTCATTTCTCAGGCAGAAATGTAGATAAAAATAATGAAATCCTGTTCCCCAAACAAGTGCAAGAACCACAGAGTCAAGAATAGGTTAAATATACAAATAAAATAAAAACAATTAAAAACAATAGCACATCAACATAAAAACATATAAACATAAAGCTGGAGCCTGAAGACAGTGTCCAAAAGCACAACATCACTATTAATCATAAAACACCTCAAGTTATTTGAAAGTTCTGAGGACAAAGAACACACAAACACACAATGCCTCAGTGATTCACAGAAGTATATCACAGATCACAGAACTATATCAGGGTGTCATTTCTCAGGCAGAAATGTAGATAAAAATAATGAAATCCTGTTCCCCAAACAAGTGCAAGAACCACAGAGTCAAGAATAGGTTAAATATACAAATAAAATAAAATCAATTAAAAACAATAGCACATCAACATAAAAACATATAAACATAAATCTGAAAGCGTTGCTCAAACTCCCGTAACAGTCCCGTTATTTTATCTTTGAACCGCTTCATGTCTGCCACATGTTGGGTCGCGCACACATTTTTCAGACAGGGGAAGTGAGCTTCATCACCACCGGCAAGTTGCGTCTCCCACAATGACAGCTTCAACTTGAAAGAACGTATGCTGTCATAATACTGCGTGACAACTTTGTTGCGCCCTTGCAGCTGTTTGTTCAAGTTATTCAGGTGCTCTGTAACATCCACCATAAATGCAAGGTCTTGCATCCATTCTGCGGAATGAAATTCTAACACTGGTTTGCCCTTTTCTTCCATGAACTGTTCAATTTCTTCTCGTAAATCAAAGAAACGCCTCAGCACAGCACCTCGGCTTAACCATCTTACCTCAGTGTGGTATGGCAGGCCATAGATGTGGTCTTTCTCTCTGAGAAGGCTGTCAAACTGACGGTGATTCAGGCTTCTGGATCGGATGAAATTAACAGTTTGGATGACCACCTTCATGACGTTATCCATCTTTAATGACTTGCAACACAAAGCCTCCTGGTGCAAAATACAGTGAAAAGTCAAAAAATCACGTCCTCCATTTGCAGATTGCACTTTCTCTCTGAACTTTGTCACAACGCCTGCTTTTTTCCATACCATTGAGGGCGCACCATCTGTAGCCAGGCTGACAGCGCGGGACCAGTCCACTCCGACCCTGTCCAGCGCGCCGACGAGTGCGGTAAAAATATCAGCTGCTGTCGTTGTATCTGTCATCGGCACCAACTCCACGAACTCCTCGGTGACGGTCAATGTGTCATCAACTCCGCGGATGAAAATGGCCAGTTGTGCAACATCTGTAATGTCCGTGCTTTCATCAATTGCAACCGAAAACGCAATAAATGACTTTACTTTTTGCTTCAACTGGCTGTCCAAATCCACTGAAAGATCGGAAATCCTGTCTGCAACTGTGTTTCTTGTCAGGCTGATATTTGCAAAAGCCTGCCGCTTTTCAGGGCACACAATCTCCGCTGCCTTCATCATGCATGTTTTTACAAATTCACCCTCACTAAATGGTTTTGAAGCCACTGCGATTTCATTAGCAATGAGGTAGCTAGCTTTCACTGCAGCGTCACTGATGTCTCGGCTGTGAGTAAACACAGACTGCTGTTTCTTCAGACCCGCCAACAGTTCATTCACCTTCTCTCATCTCCGCTGTCCTTGAAAGTTGTCATATTTGTCGGCATGAAGACTCACATAGTGGCGACGAAGGTTATATTCTTTCAGCACTGCAACATGCTCTGAACACACCAAACATACAGCTTTCCCATTCAATTCCGTGATTAAATAGGATGACCATTTTTCTTGGAACACTCTGCACTCTGCGTCCACTTTTCTCTTTTTTGACAGAGACATATTGGGGCACTGAGGGTGCCAAAGCACATAATGTTAAAAGTAGAAGCCGTAATAAATATCGCGGGCAAAACAAAGTAGCTCATTGGCTGCACGTGCTTGACCTACTTGCTCTGCCCCGGTATAAACAGTTTGCTTGCTTGCTTAACACAATTGCTATTGCGCCATCCAGTGGACACAATTGGAACAGCAGTTTATTTTATAGAAAAATTGCAGCGCATTTTTATACTTTACAAAAAAAAAGGTGATTTTTTTTTTTTTTTTTAATCATCTCGCGGGCCGGATTTAACCCGTTTGCGGGCCTGATCCGGCCCGCGGGCCGTACGTTTGACACCCCTGGTCTAGGCCATTCAAAGACATTTAGATGTTTCCCCTTAAACCACTCGAGTGTTGCTTTAGCAGTATGCTTAGGGTCATTGTCCTGCTGGAAGGTGAACCTCCGTCCCAGTCTCAAATCTCTGGAAGACTAAAACAGGTTTCCCTCAAGAATGTCCCTGTATTTAGCGCCATCCATCATTCCTTCAATTCTGTCCAGTTTCCCAGTCCCTGCCGATGAAAAATATCCTCACAGCATGATGCTACCACCACCATGCTTCACTGTGGGGATGGTGTTCTCGGGGTGATGAGAGGTGTTGGGTTTGCGCCAGACATAGCGTTTTCCTTGATGGACAAAAACCTCAATTTTAGTCTCTTCTGAACAGAGTACCTTCTTCCATATGTTTGGGGAATCTCCCACATGCCTTTTGGTGAACACCAAACGTGTTTGCTAATTTTTTTCTTTAAGCAATGGCTTTTTTCTGGCCACTCTTCCATAAAGCCCAGCTCTGTGGAGTGTACGGCTTAAGGTGGTCCTATGGACAGATTGTCACGCCCTGGCCTTGAGAGGCCGGTTTTCTTTAGTTGGTTTGGTCAGGGCATGATGATCTATGTTAGAATTTCTATGTTTAGGATCTAGATGTGTATTTCTAGGTTTGGCCGTGTGTGATTCCCAATTAGAGGCAGCTGTCGCTCGTTGTCTCTGATTGGGGATCATACTTAGGTAGCCTATTGCCTACTGTTTATTGTGGGATCTTGTTCCGTGTTAGGCTTGTATGTGTATAGCCTGAGGACTTCACGTTACGTTGTTTCTTGTTTTGTTTATGTTTATTGAGTTTAATAAACATGTACGCTTTTCACGCTGCACCTTGGTCTGACCCGTCTCTCAACGTTCGTGACACAGATACTCCAATCTCCGCTGTGGAGCTTTGCAGCTCCTTCAGGGTTATCTTTGGTCTCTTTCTTGCCTCTCTGATTAATGCCCTCCTTGCCTGGTCCGTGAGTTTTGGTGGGCGGCCCTCTCTTGGCAGGTTTGTTGTGGTGCCATATTCCTTCCATTGTTTAATAATGGATTTAATGGTGCTCCGTGGGATGTTCAAAGTTTCAGATATTTTTTTTATAACCCAACCCTGATCTGTAATTCTCCACAACTTTGTCCCTGACCTGTTTGGAGAGCTCCTTGGTCTTCATGGTGCCGCTTGCTTGGTGGTGCCCCTTGCTTAGTGGTGTTGCAGACTCTGGGGCCTTTCAGAACAGGTGTATATATACTGAGATCATGTGACAGATCATGTGACACTTAGATTGCACACAGGTGGACTTGATTTAACAAATGATGTGACTTCTGAAGGTAATTGGTTGCACCAGATCTTATTTAGGGGCTTCATAGCGTATATACATATGCACGCACCACTTTTCCGTTATTTATTTTTTGAAACACATTTTTTTTTTCATTTAACTTTACCAATTTGGACTATTTTGTGTATGTCCATTACATGAAGTCCAAATAAAAATCAATTTAAATTCCAGGTTGTAAGGCAACAAAGTAGGAAAAATGCCAATGGGGGGTGTATACTTTTATAAGCCACTGTATATTACTCATTGTATATCATGCCTGGTTTAAGTCTTGTTTTGAGGTGGGGCTCTAATAGAACATGGGGGTGTTGGGGTGGGTTTTATTTGGTAGGGGATCCGTGTGTGTTCTGCCCTCTACCTGTTCTGTCTATTATCTGTATAACCATAAAAAAGCCAAATAAAAAAACATTTAAAAAATAGAAAATCCTAGCCAGCCCCGTCTGTTTTGCTCCATAGTTGCCACGTGTCGGTTGTGTTGCTAAAGAACCAACCCATCTATACTATCCTGAACAGAGGCGTCATCAGAGTTTCAGAACATTCAAGGCTCAGCCCTGAAAACCTGGGACTGACTCGCCGGGAGGGGGAAGGGTGAAATAATATGACCTTTATAATAAAGCGTTGCATGTACTATGCCACCTTTTTTATACATGAGGGGAGGTCATCACATCTAGCCAGAATGGTCCCGGAAGCATAGCCAGAATTGTCTCAGAAGCGTAGCCAGAATGGTCCCGAAAACGTAGCCAGAATGGTCCCCGGAAGCGTAGCCAGAATGGTCCCTGGAAGCGTAGCCAGAATGGTCCCTGGAAGCGTAGCCAGAATGGTCGCGGAAGCATAACCAGAATGGTCCCTGGAAGCATATCCAGAATGGTCGCGGAAGCATAGCCAGAATGGTCCCTTCCGGGATGGTCCCGGATGCATATCTATTGCTATGCTTCTGGGACCATTCTGGCTACGCACTTAAATATTACCCTCTATATAGGCTATAATGTGACAAGATTTACATTAATTTCATATTTAATATGATTAATTCAACCTGAACAACAGTAGTCATGGCATTGGTTAACCAGAGATGGAAGAGGAAGGACTTTTGTGTGGGTGGATGACATTTCTCAAGTAGGGTCTGATTCTCCACCCTATCGTTACCCACTCCCACATGAAAAACACTTCCTGAGGTGTAACTTCAAATCTACAGTAAATAGATACCTAACAATTCAATATAAAACCAGTTTAGCAAGGAACCACTCCTATAATAGTTTCTTAGGAACTGTGAAACTTGCGGGAGGGCTGCCCACTGCCACATGCAAAACCCTTCCTGAAGTCTAACATCTATTCTGTCAGTAAATAGAAAGGCTACATAACATTGTTAATAATGAAACCTGTAGGATTCTATCCCTAGTCTAACCAGGGAGGAAGACTCATACTAGTTAGCTGTAGTTGGATAGCTGTGTTGTCCTTACTAACGCTACCAAGGGCTGTAATTCTCCTGAGGAAAACCATATTCTTGTGAGGACATTATTACATAAAATCATGTCAGTTTACACTGACAATACTGCAACAATAGACATTTCATGCAGAGTGCATACACTGAGGCAAAGTACATAGTTATTTGGAAATACACTGAAGCTAAAACTTTTAATTTGGCTCTCTACTCCAGTATTTTGGATTTGAGATCAAATGTTTAATATGAGGTAACAGTACAGAATGTCACATTTTATTTGAGGGTATTTTCATTCATATCTGTTTTACCGTTTAGAAATGAAAGCACTTTATGTATCTAGTCCCCCTATTTGAAGGCGTCGTAAGGATTTGGACAAATTCACTTATAGTATATTACATTTAGTTAAGTTTAGTATTTGGTCCCATATGCCTAGCACGCAATGACTACATTCAGCTTGTGACTCTACAAACTTGTTGGATGCATTTGCAGTTTGTTTTGGTTGTGTTTTGGATTAGGTTCTGCCCAATAGAAATGAATGGTAAATAATGTTTTGTGTCATTTTGGAATCACTTTTGTTGTAAATAAGAATAGGATATGTTTCTGAACACTTCTACATTAATGTGGATGCTACTGTAGTATATGGATAATTATGACTTTGCTAATGTTTTCAAGTGGAACCTGAGAGGATGTTTTTTCAGTTTCAGAGGGAGCCGTTTTAGAGTGACACCTCATAGAACAGAGGGAGTCTGTTTGTTGTAGACAGGGGATTGGTCAGTATGGGGAACCACCCATATTTTTGTAAAGATTATAAGTATGGGCTAGAGACAAAGAACATTAGAACAGACTTATTCTTTTGGGACTCTGTTCTCCGGATGCTATAGACATCTGTAAACTTATGCTGAAATCTTGTGATATGAATAAAACTTATGATCAAAGTTCAGTATAAGCGGACTCCTTTGTTTAACAGCATAATTAGCCACATTGACTCGACACTACACTACCATGATTACGGACAATCATGAATGAATTGTGAATAATAGCGGCAGGTAGCTTAGTGGGTAAAAGCGTTGTGCCAGTAACCGAAAGGTCGCTGGTTCTAATCCCCGAGCCGAATAGGTGAAAAATCTGTCGATGTGCCCTTAAGCAAGGCACTTAACCCTAATTGCTCTGGATAAGAGCGTCTGCTAAATGACGTAAATGTAATGAGTGAAAAAGCTACAGAGGCATACATTTCATGATCAGAGGTTGACATGTTTTGGGGGCATGATCTTTGTGCATCTGTAACTTTTTCACTCATCATTATTCACAATTAATTCATGATTATCTGTAACCGTGGTAGCTTCCACATTACCATAGAAGTGCTCAGAAACATATTCTATTCTTATTTACAATAAATATAGCTTTACAATTACCATTCATTTCTATTGGGCACAACATCCGAAACAAATACATCCAACAAGTTAATAGTCACAAGCTTGATGTAGTCATTGTGTGCTTGGAATATGGGAACAAATACTAAACTTTGGACAAAATGTAATACACTATAAGGGCCCGATACAGACTTTCCCACTCACGCCTTTCCTATGCACTTCTCAGTAGTAGACATACGTGCGAAAACCCTCCCACTTGCTGGCCAACAGATTTTCTCGTGGAGTTTTCATTCAATAGGGTTTCCATTTATCTAAAGCCATCCCTTTAAATTGGTGTACCTCTTAAGCTGACAGTCCCTTAAATTGGGCACTAGAATTACTTTTAAAAATATGTATATGTTTACGTGACTTATTTTATTGCTTTCCCACCGTTTTATAAGTCAGGAGACAGACATCCCTCTGGTGGTCAGCTGCATCATTACATCGATGTATATCACTTCACTGCAACATCAGGTCAAAGGAGCGGTCCTTAGTAAAACAGGGGGCACACACTACTAGATTTATCAAATATTGCCCTCTTGCTAGATTTAAAAACGAAACAGTGCAAAATGGCTGTCAGCTTAACTTTAATTAGAATTTTCTCGACAGACTCACTAGAATATATGGAGAGAACGGTAAAGAATATTAGGGATCAATGAAAGAAAGCCATGTCAATACAAGCATTTTCATCTGTTCTTCAGCACCAATTGGTCGATAATAAAAGAGAGCATTTACACACTAAATATATTGTTGAATAAAAAAAATTGTTATTTGATTCATCCTGAATGTTGCCATATTAAATTGTTCAATCTATGAAATATTTGAAGGTTAGACAAATGTATAAATACAACATTCTACAAATCATAAATCAACTCAGTAGGTTTGGCACTATACTGTCATTTACGCTTGGCTACAGAAGCCAATAGCTTTGTTCTCCAAATGTCATCCCTGCAAGGCCAGCATTTCATAAACGTCACTGTGGAAAAGGTAATATGTTGATATGCTTCAGTTTTCTGCCATATGACTGATAAAGAAATGTGTGAGTAAGATATGACTAAAACATCACACCCTCAGTTAAACTAATAATGTATGACTATTAGTAGACTAGAGCTTAGAGAGCTAATCAAATGTGTTTATATAAGATGCATATTTGCCCAGCAACAGAGTATTTGTGTCTTGTAATTAGGCAAGCAGAAGTGCAAAATTATTGAAACCAATAACAGGAGACCGGTTCCCACACAGGGAGGGGGAGTGAAAAAGGCTTGCAGAATATTGTGAGAACAGTGATAACTATGTATGGGAGTAGAGAAAAAATGCAGCCTGCCTGAGCAAGGAGTAGGCTATGATAAGAACATGTGTGTGTGTGTATGTGTGGCCTGATGGTCAGGAGAGCAGAGGATAATCACATGAGCTAAACCCAGGTGTGAGCTTACAAGATGTGTACAGTGGAAAAATACAGCCCGCCTAAAGCGGGGTGGGATTTTTCCTCTGACGTGTATGTATAAAAAGAGTGTATGTCCATTTTGTGGCAGAGCGCTCTCAATGAATAAAGACTGACCATTGCAGTAAGGGGTCTTTGTTTAATTTATTTAAACTAGAGATGTACACCTCTGGGAATTATTCAAAGATTTAAGAAGTGTTTGACACAACCATTGAGATAACAAAATTCTCGTGACAGCTTGGTCCTTCGAGCCGGATATCAATACCCATCTTCTGTCATTCCGGGGGACACCGAAAACCGTGCACGGGCGGATGATACATCCTTATAGACAAAGACCTGCCCTCTGAGATTGGGGGTTCAATACAGGCTGGTGACAAACTGGAAACGACAGAAACGGTGACGATATCTAACCAAAATTCAATCCCACCCTGCAAGAATAAGGTCAGTAATCTTTATTCATGGATTTGGGGGAATTGAATCTGTAACCTGCAGTAAAAATGAATAGTTTAAATTTGCTGTAGTGAGGTTCCGTCAATAATCCGAAACGGGATTGACATCCCGGTAGCCCGCTTTTAGACGTTTATCTAGAGAAAACCCAATGCGGCAGTATTCTAGATAAATATAAGATGGGGGTGTAAGATCAAAAACGGAGTGGGGGTCCGAAATTGACTCCAGGTAGTTGAGGCCATTACCAAAAATAAACTAACCTTGTGTTGCGTTTAATCTGGGATTGTCAATAGTACACAGGAAGGAAGTAAACTTCGCAGTTTTTAGACGTTTATCTAGAGAAAACTTCAAGGAGGGAAATAACTATTATCGTGTGAGATAGATACATTAAACAAGTCAAAAGTCATAAACAACTGTAGATTAGCTGTAACTCTATCAGTTTCAGTGAAAACTGGAGCCTTACAAACTCTGGGTTACCGATAGTGTTAACTAATAAATCATATACTTTTTTTTCTTTTTTCCCAGGATTGAGGGAAATCCCCTGCAGTATACAGTGAGGGAAAAAAGTATTTGATCCCCTGCTGATTTTGTACGATTGCCCACTGACAAAGAAATGATCAGTCTATAATTTTAATGGTAGATTTATTTGAACAGTGAGAGACAGAATAACAATAACAAAAATCCAGAAAAACGCATGTCAAAACTGTTATAAATTGATTTGCATTTTAGTGAGGGAAATAAGTATTTGACCCCCTCTCAATCAGAAAGATTTCTGGCTCCCAGGTGTCTTTTATACAGGTAACGAGCTGAGATTAGGAGCACACTCTTAAAGGGAGTGCTCCTAATCTCATTTTGTTACCTGTATAAAAGACACCTGTCCACAGAAGCAATCAATCAATCAGATTCCAAACTCTCCACCATGGCCAAGACCAAAAAGCTCTCCAAGAATGTCAGGGACAAGAATGTAGACCTACACAAGGGTGGAATGGGCTACAAGACCATCGCCAAGCAGCTTGGTGAGAAGGTGACAACAGTTGGTGCGATTATTCGCAAATGGAAGAAACACAAAAGAACTGTCAATCTCCCTCGGCCTGGGGCTCCATGCAAGATCTCACCTCGTGGAGTTGCAATGATCATGAGAACGGTGAGGAATCAGCCCAGAACTACACGGGAGGATCTTGTCAATGATCTCAAGGCAGCTGGGACCATAGTCACCAAGAAAACTATTGGTAACACACTACGCCGTGAAGGACTGAAATCCTGCAGCGCCTGCAAGGTCCCCCTGCTCAAGAAAGCACATATACAGGGCCGTCTGAAGTTTGCCAATGAACATCTGAATGATTCAGAGGAGAACTGGGTGAAAGTGTTGTGGTCAGATGAGACCAAAATGGAGCTCTTTGGCATCAACTCAACTCGCCGTGTTTGGAGGAGGAGGAATGCTGCTTATGACCCCAACAAACACCATCCCCACCGTCAAACATGGAGGTGGAAACATTATGCTTTGGGGGTGTTTTGGGACAGGACAACTTCACCCCATCAAAGGCACGATGGACGGGGCCATGTACCGTCAAATCTTGGGTGAGAACCTCCTTCCCTCAGCCAGGGCATTGAAAATGGGTTGTGGATGGGTATTCCAGCATGACAATGACCTAAAACACACGGTCAAGGCAACAAAGGTGTGGCTCAAGAAGAAGCACATTAAGGTCCTGGAGTGGCCTATCCAGTCTCCAGACCTTAATCCCATAGAAAATCTGTGGCGGGAGCTGAAGGTTCAAGTTGCCAAACATCAGCCTCGAAACATTAATGACTTGGAGAAGATCTGCAAAGAGGAGTGGGACAAAATCCCTCATGAGATGTGTGCAAACCTGGTGGCCAACTACAAGAAACGTCTGACCTCTGTGATTGCCAACAAGGGTTTTGCCACCAAGTACTAAGTCATGTTTTGCAGAGGGGTCAAATACTTATTTCCCTCATTAAAATGCAAATCAATTTATAACATTTTTGACATGCGTTTTTCTGGATTTTTTTATTTGTATTCTGTCTCTCACTGTTCAAATAAACCTACCATTAAAATTACAGACTGATCATGTCTTTGTCAGTGGGCAAACGTACAAAATCAGCAGGGGATCAAATACTTTTTTCCCTCACTGTATGTTAAGGGACAGTAGGAGACAACGTATCAAACATTTTTTTTAAAGATGCCTGGGAATAAAATATCACTGCTTACTTACACGAAGTAAGGGATTATATTGGCAAATGAGTGAAATATGACATTAAGAAGGGTGACAGGAACAATATACGGGGAAACAGATATTTCCTAGGTTCTTGATTATATTCAGACGTGAACTGGCTGAGTCAATTCAGTGGCTAGCTTTGCACTTGGCTAGCTAACAGTAGCTGCTAGGGGTAAGTCATAACCTACATTTGTGTTTTGTTTTTACATATTGGTAGCCAGAGTCGTTCAAGGAATTCGGGACATGGGTGACTAGTTAACGTTAGCTTGGCTCTCTCTGTGTGTTCGTGCCGTGAAAGGAGGGGTTTCTTCTTTGTCTGAAAGCAATGGCTAGCTAGTATGCTAACTATTCTAGCTAACTAACTGGCTGAATAAGTTGACGACGGACTCGCTCAAGCTGTCGGGACTAACCCACAACGTTAGACATGGACACGAACGATCTGCTTGGCGTGTTGACACACTGGTGGTTTGTTGTGGCCGAGTATTGGTGCTAAACCGTGTTGTTGGAGTCCGGGATGCTAGCTGGCTGTGGCGTCTTATGACTAGGTGCCCTGGACGATTTTCACGGAAGAATACTGTACCTAGTTAGCTAGCTGAATAAACTAAGTTAGTCTATTCCTAGAAAACATTGAACCGCTGTAGTTTACAACAATTATAGTTTCTGAGGTGGAAGTTGGGAGAGTTATATTTGGGTGTTGTGGTGAGGGAGGCCCCACTCTCTCCTTTCCCAGATGTTTAGTTCATTTCATTCCGATCTCCTTTGCATTATTGTAGCCATTTTCTGCAGCCTGTCAACTATGCCTCTGTCTATCCCTGTTCTCTCCTCTCCGCACAGGCTATACAAACGCCTCACACCGCGTGGCTGCTGCCTCTCTAACCTGGTGGTCCCTGCACGCACCACCCACGTGGAGTTCCAGGTCTCAAGCAGCCTCTGGAACTGCCGTTCTGCTGCCAACAAGGCAGAGTTCATCTCAGCCTATGCTACCCTCCAGTCCCTCGACTTCTTGGCGCTGACGGAAACATGGATTACCACTGAAAACACTGCTACTCCTACTGCTCTCTCCTCGTCTGACCATGTGTTCTCGCATACCCCGAGAGCATCTGGTCAGCGGGGTGGTGGCACAGGAATCCTCATCTCTCCCAAGTGGACATTCTCTATTTTTCCCCTGACCCATCTGTCTATCTCCTCATTTGAATTCCATGCTGTCACAGTCACTAGCCCATTTAAGCTTAATATCCTTGTCATTTATCGCCCTCCAGGTTTCCTTGGAGAGTTCATCAATGAGCTTGACGCCTTGATAAGTTCCTTTCCTGAGGATGGCTCACCCCTCACAGTTCTGGGGGACTTCAACCTCCCTACGTCTACCTTTGACTCATTTCTCTCTGCCTCCTTCTTTCCACTCCTCTCCTCTTTTGACCTCACCCTCTCACCGTCCCCCCTACTCACATGGCAGGCAATACGCTTGACCTCATCTTTACTAGATGCTGTTCTTCTACTAATCTCACTGCAACTCCCCTCCATGTCTCTGACCACTACTTTGTATCCTTCTCTCTCTCGCTCTCCTCCAACACTACTCACTCTGCCCCTACTCAGATGGTAATGCGCCGTCGCAACCTTTGCTCTCTCTCTCCCGCTACTCTCTCCTCTTCCATCCTATAATCTCTTCCCTCTGCTCAATCCTTCTCCCTCCAATCTCCTGATTCTGCTTCCTCAATCCTCCTCTCCTCCCTTTCTGCATCCTTTGACTCTCTATGTCCCCTATCCTCCCGGCCGGCTCGGTCCTCCCCTCCAGCTCCGTGGCTTGATGACTCATTGCGAGCTCACAGAACAGGGCTCCGGGCAGCCGAGCGGAAATGGAGGAAAACTAGACTCCCTGCGGACCTGGCATCTTTTCACTCCCTCCTCTCTACATTTTCTTCATCTGTTTCTGCTGCTAAGGCCACTTTCTACCACTCTAAATTCCAAGCATCTGCCTCTAACCCTAGGAAGCTCTTTGCCACCTTCTCCTCCCTGCTGAATCCTCCCCCCCCCCCCCCCCCCCCCCCCCTCTCTGTGGATGACTTCGTCAACCATTTTGAAAAGAAGGTTGACGACATCCGATCCTCGTTTGTTAAGTCAAATGACACTGCTGGTCCTGCTCACACTGCCCTACCCTATGCTTTGACTTCTTTCTCCCCTCTCTCTCCAGATAAAATCTTGCGACTTGTGACGGCCGGCCGCCCAACAACCTGCCCGCTTGACCCTATCCCCTCCTCTCTTCTCCAGACCATCTCCGGTGACCTTCTCCCTTACCTCACCTCGCTGATCAACTCATCCTTGACCGCTGGCTATGTCCCTTCCGTCTTCAAGAGAGCGAGAGTTGCACCCCTTCTCAAAAAACCAACACTTGATCCCTCTGATGTCAACAACTACAGACCAGTATCCCTTCTTTCTTTTCTCTCCAAAACTATTGAGCGTGCCGTCTTTAGCCAATTCTCTTGCTATCTCTCTCAGAATGACCTTCTTGATCCAAACCAGTCAGGTTTCAAGACTGGTCATTCAACTGAGACTGCTCTTCTCTGTGTCACGGTGGCTCTCCGCACTGCTAAAGCTAACTCTCTCTCCTCTGCTCTTGTCCTTCTAGACCTGTCTGCTGCCTTTAATACTGTGAACCATCAGATCCTCCTCTCCACCCTCTCCGAGCTGGGCATCTCCGGCGCGGCTCACTCTTGGATTGCGGCCTACCTGACCGGTCGCTCCTACCAAGTGGCGTGGTGAGAAGCTGTCTCCGCACCACGTGTTCTCACCACTGGTGTCCCCCAGGGCTCAGTTCTAGGCCCTCTCCTATTCTCGCTATACACCAAGTCACTTGGCTCTGTCATATCCTCACATGGCCTCTCCTATCATTGCTACGCAGACGACACACAACTAATCTTCTCCTTTCCCCCTTCTGATAACCAGGTGGCGAATCGCATCTCTGCATGTCTGGCAGACATATCAGTATGGATGACGGATCACCACCTCAAGCTGAATCTTGGCAAGACGGAGCTGCTCTTCCTCCCGGGGAAGGACTGCCCGTTCCATGATCTCGCCATCACGGTTGACAACTCCGTTGTGTCCTCCTCCCAGAGTGCGAAGAGCCTTGGCGTGACCCTGGACAACACCCTGTCGTTCTCCGCTAACATCAAGGCGGTGACCCGATCCTGTAGGTTCATGCTCTACAACAGGGGTGTCAAACGTACGGCCCGCGGGCCGGATCAGGCCCGCAAACGGGTTTAATCCGGCCCGCGAGATGATAAAAAAAATATATAATAAAAAAATAATAATTGGTAAAGTATAAAAATGCGCTGCAATTTTTCAATAAAATAAACTGCTGTTCCAATTGCGTCCACTGGATGGCGCAATAGCAATTGTGTTAAGCAAGCAAACTGTTTATACCGGGGCAGAGCAAGTAGGTCAAGCACGTGCAGCCAATGAGCTACTTTGTTTTGTCCGCAATATTTATTACGGCTTCTACTTTTAACATTATGTGCTTTGGCACCCTCATTGCCCCAATATGTCTCTGTCAAAAAAGAGAAAAGTGGACGCAGAGTGCAGAGTGTTCCAAGAAAAATGGTCATCCTATTTAATCACGGAATTGAATGGGAAACAGAGCATGTTGCAGTGCTGAAAGAATATAACCTTCGTCGCCACTATGTGAGTCTTCATGCCGACAAATATGACAACTTTCAAGGACAGCGGAGATGAGAGAAGGTGAATGAACTGTTGGCGGGTCTGAAGAAACAGCAGTCTGTGTTTACTCACAGCCGAGACATCAGTGACGCTGCAGTGAAAGCTAGCTACCTCATTGCTAATGAAATCGCAGTGGCTTCAAAACCATTTAGTGAGGGTGAATTTGTAAAAACATGCATGATGAAGGCAGCGGAGATTGTGTGCCCTGAAAAGCGGCAGGCTTTTGCAAATATCAGCCTGACAAGAAACACAGTTGCAGACAGGATTTCCGATCTTTCAGTGGATTTGGACAGCCAGTTGAAGCAAAAAGTAAAGTCATTTATTGTGTTTTCGGTTGTAATTGATGAAAGCACGGACATTACAGATGTTGCACAACTGGCCATTTTTTCATCCGCAGAGTTGATGACACATTGACCGTCACCGAGGAGTTCGTGGAGTTGGTGCCGATGACAGATACAACGACAGCAGCTGATATTTTTACCGCACACGTCGGCGCGCTGGACAGGGTCGGAGTGGACTGGTCCCGCGCTGTCAGCCTGGCTACAGATGGTGCGCCCTCAATGATCGGGAAAAAAGCAGGCGTTGTGACAAAGTTCAGAGAGAAAGTGCAATCTGCAAATGGAGGACGTGATTTTTTGACTTTTCACTGTATTTTGCACCAGGAGGCTTTGTGTTGCAAGTCATTAAAGATGGATAACGTCATGAAGGTGGTCATCCAAACTGTTAATTTCATCCGATCCAGAAGCCTGAATCACCGTCAGTTTGACAGCCTTATCAGAGAGAAAGACCACATCTATGGCCTGCCATACCACACTGAGGTAAGATGGTTAAGCCGAGGTGCTGTGCTGAGGCGTTTCTTTGATTTACGAGAAGAAATTGAACAGTTCATGGAAGAAAAGGGCAAACCAGTGTTAGAATTTCATTCCGCAGAATGGATGCCGGACCTTGCATTTATGGTGGATGTTACAGAGCACCTGAATAACTTGAACAAACAGCTGCAAGGGCGCAACAAAGTTGTCACGCAGTATTATGACAGCATACGTTCTTTCAAGTTGAAGCTGTCATTGTAGGAGACGCAACTTGCCGGTGGTGATGCAGCTCACTTCCCCTGTCTGAAAAATGTGTGCGCGACCCAACATGTGGCAGACATGAAGCGGTTCAAAGATAAAATAACGGGACTGTTACGGGAGTTTGAGCAACGCTTTCAGATTTATGTTTATATGTTTTTATGTTGATGTGCTATTGTTTTTAATTGATTTTATTTTATTTGTATATTTAACCTATTCTTGACTCTGTGGTTCTTGCACTTGTTTGGGGAACAGGATTTCATTATTTTTATCTACATTTCTGCCTGAGAAATGACACCCTGATATAGTTCTGTGATCTGTGATATACTTCTGTGAATCACTGAGGCATTGTGTGTTTGTGTTCTTTGTCCTCAGAACTTTCAAATAACTTGAGGTGTTTTATGATTAATAGTGATGTTGTGCTTTTGGACACTGTCCTCAGGCTCCAGCTTTATGTTTATATGTTTTTATGTTGATGTGCTATTGTTTTTAATTGATTTTATTTTATTTGTATATTTAACCTATTCTTGACTCTGTGGTTCTTGCACTTGTTTGGGGAACAGGATTTCATTATTTTTATCTACATTTCTGCCTGAGAAATGACACCCTGATATAGTTCTGTGATCTGTGAAACAGTTCTGTTAATCACTGAGGCATTGTGTGTTTGTGTGTTCTTTTTCTTTAGAATTTTCAAATAAACTTGACGTGTTTTATGATTAATAGTGATGTTGTGCTTGTACTATTTTGGGCACACTGTCCTCAGGCTCCAGCTTTATGTTGTATGTTGATCGTATTAAAACAAAGAAAACAATCTGAAGTTGTTGTTTTTAAGTTATATATACCATGATTTTTCCGGTCCGGCCCACTTGGGAATAGATTTTCCTCCATGTGGCCCCTGAGCTAAAATGAGTTTGACACCCCTGCTCTACAACATTCGGAGAGTACGACCCTGCCTTACACAGGAAGCGGCACAGGTCCTAATCCAGGCACTTGTCATCTCCCGTATGGATTACTGCAACTCGCTGTTGGCTGGGCTCCCTGCCTGTGCCATTAAACCCCTACAACTCATCCAGAATGCCGCAGCCCGTCTGGTGTTCAACCTTCCCAAGTTCTCTCACGTCACCCCGCTCCTCCGCACACTCCACTGGCTTCCAGTTGAAGCTCGCATCTGCTACAAGACCATGGTGCTTGCCTACGGAGCTGTGAGGGGAATGGTACCTCCGTACCTTCAGGCTCTGATCAGTCCCTACATCCAAACGAGGGCATTGCGTTCATCCACCTCTGGCCTGCTGGCTCCCCTACCTCTGCGGAACCACAGTTCCCGCTCACCCCAGTCAAAACTGTTCGCTGCTCTGGCACCCCAATGGTGGAACAAGCTCCCTCACGACACCAGGACAGCGGAGTCACTCACCACCTTCCGGAGACATTTGAAACCCCACCTCTTTAAGGAATACCTGGGATAGGATAAAGTAGGATAAGACGCTCTTATCCGGCGTGACTTACAGTTAGTGAGTGCATACATTTTCATACTGTAAAGAAGACAGGATAAATAATTGAACATGTGGAAAAAGAAACGGGCAATCCTACGAGATAATGTCTGGCATAAGGATAAATTATTAATTTATTAAAGTCACCGTTTTGATATGCGGAAATATTGACACATGGGTAAAGCCATGGGGAATGGTAGAGCAGGTTAGGAAACACTTTGTGGCCTATGGTATAACGAAGAAAAAAAAATGTTGTTCCAGATCTGTACACAGAATAATCACCAAGGTAGAGAGAGCACCCCAGGGGGAATATCCCCTGGCAAAATATCCAGTTCAGCAATTGGAAATTGATTTTATAGCGTTATCTCGGAGTGAAGGGAAGAAATTGGGTACAATGTCTACCGATAGTATTAATCACCATTAGAGTAACCCCAGATAAAGATGGGTTATCCCCCTTCGAGAAGGTATTTGGGAGACCATACAGAATGCCTGAGTTAGGCAGACTAGAGCAGGCAGACATAGAAGTAGAAGACACGTTGGCAGAACATATGAGGAGACTGTTCGTTAACCAAACACATATGTCAAAGATTTTGTGCCCCACAGGAGAACTAAAGGAGAAGGTAACCCACTCTATCCAACCAGGTGACTGGGAGTGGATCCAAACCTTAAAGAAGAAAGACTGGAAGCAGCCCCGTTGAGAAGGTCCATATCAGGTCCTGTTGGTGACGGCCTTCGCTGTAAGAATTGCGGACAGATCCACCTGGGTGCATGTCACACACTGCAAAAAGGCAAACCCAGCCACTCCTGACGAACAAACACAGAGTTAGGAGAAAGAACCGATCACCACTAGGGCTCTGGGGTTGGCTCCTTAACGAAGATTCCCTTACCCTGTCTGATCATCCCTGTGTGAGTTCGATAGAAGGGAAAGCAATGGGTTGGCCTCTGGTGTCTGACATGTTCGCGGGACGAGGGTGGGGATTTACATGTTTCCTGACGGTAGGTGGCTGTCTGATTGTGGTAGCCATATTCCTAGCACACCCAAACCCGCCTGAACCGCCAGAAGTAGTAGTTAACCTAACTCAATTTAGGAAGGTAATGCCCGGGGAAAGCAAAAGCAGGCAGAAAAGACAGCTTGACGTAGGGAAAGGGGAAGTACTAGTGACTGTAGGAAAGGACATCACCTTTGAGGTCTTCGCGGACCAGTTGGGGTCTCTCGAGCCAAGGCTGGCTGGTAGTGTTATAAAGGACGGAAGATATATACAGTGAGGGAAAAAATTATTTGATCCCCTGCTGATTTTGTTCGTTTGCCCACTGACAAAGAAATGATCAGTCTATAATTTTAATGGTAGGTTTATTTGAACAGTGAAAAACAGAATAAATAAAAAATAATCCAGAAAAAAATGCATGTCAAAACTGTTATAAATTGATTTGCATTTTAATGAGGGAAATAAGTATTTGACCCCCTCTCAATCAGAAAGATTTCTGGCTCCCAGGTGTCTTTTATACAGGTAACGAGCTGAGATTAGGAGCACACTCTTAAAGGGAGTGCTCCTAATCTCAGCTTGTTACCTGTATAAAAGACACCTGTCCACAGAAGCAATCAATCAATCAGATTCCAAACTCTCCACCATGGCCAAGACCAAAGAGCTCTCCAAGGATGTCAGGGACAAGATTGTAGACCTACACAAGGCTGGAATGGGCTACAAGACCATCACCAATCAGCTTGGTGAGAAGGTGACAACAGTTGGTGCGATTATTCGCAAATGGAAGAAACACAAAAGAACTGTCAATCTCCCTCGGCCTGGGGCTCCTTGCAAGATCTCACCTCGTGGAGTTGCAATGATCATGAGAACGGTGAGGAATCAGCCCAGAACTACACGGGAGGGTCTTGTCAATGATCTCAAGGCAGCTGGGACCATAGTCACCAAGAAAACTATTGGTAACACACTACGCCGTGAAGGACTGAAATCCTGCAGCGCCTGCAAGGTCCCCCTGCTCAAGAAAGCACATATACAGGGCCGTCTGAAGTTTGCCAATGAACATCTGAATGATTCAGAGGAGAACTGGGTGAAAGTGTTGTGGTCAGATGAGACCAAAATCGAGCTATTTGGTATCAACTCAACTCGCCGTGTTTGGAGGAGGAGGAATGCTGCCTATGACCCCAAGAACACCATCCCCACCGTCAAACATGGAGGTGGAAACATTATGCTTTGGGGGTGTTTTTCTGCTAAGGGGAAAGGACAACTTAACCGCATCAAAGGGACGATGGACGGGGCCATGTCCCGTCAAATCTTGGGTGAGAACCTCCTTCCCTCAGCCAGGGCATTGAAAATGGGTCGTGGATGGGTATTCCAGCATGACAATGACCCAAAACACACGGCCAAGGCAACAAAGGAGTGACTCAAGAAGAAGCACATTAAGGTCCTGGAGTGGCCTAGCCTGTCTCCAGACCTTAATCCCATATAAAATCTGTGGAGGGAGCTGAAGGTTCGAGTTGCCAACGTCAGCCTCGAAACCTTAATGACTTGGAGAAGATATGCAAAGAGGAGTGGAACAAAATCCCTCCTGAAATGTGTGCAAACCTGGTGGCCAACTACAAGAAACGTCTGACCTCTGTGATTGCCAACAAGGGTTTTGCCACCAAGTACTAAGTAATGTTTTGCAGAGGGGTCAAATACTTATTTCCCTAATTAAAATGTGAATCAATTTATTACATTTTTTTGTTGTTATTCTGTCTCTCACTGTTCAAATAAACCTACCATTAAAATTATAGACTGATCATGTCTTTGTCAGTGGGCAAACGTACAAAATCAGCAGGGGATCAAATACTTTTTTACCTAACTGTATGTACAGTGGGGAGAACAAATATTTGATACACTGCCGATTTTGCAGGTTTTCCTACTTACAAAGCATGTAGAGGTCTGTAATTTTTATCATAGGTACACTTCAACTGTGAGAGACGGAATCTAAAACAAAAATCCAGAAATCACATTGTATGATTTTTAAGTAATTAATTTGCATTTTATTGCATGACATAAGTATTTGATACATCAGAAAAGCAGAACTTAATATTTGGTACAGAAACCTTTGTTTGCAATTACAGAGATCATACGTTTCCTGTTGGTCTTGACCAGGTTTGCACACACTGCAGCAGGGATTTTGGCCCACTCCTCCATACAGACCTTCTCCAGATCCTTCAGGTTTCGGGGCTGTCGCTGGGCAATACGGACTTTCAGTTCCCTCCAAAGATTTTCTATTGGGTTCAGGTCTGGAGACTGGCTAGGCCACTCCAGGACCTTGAGATGCTTCTTACGGAGCCACTCCTTAGTTGCCCTGGCTGTGTGTTTCGGGTCGTTGTCATGCTGGAAGACCCAGCCACGACCCATATTCAATGCTCTTACTGAGGGAAGGAGGTTGTTGGCCAAGATCTCGCGATACATGGCCTCTTCCATCCTCCCCTCAATACGGTGCAGTCGTCCTGTCCCCTTTGCAGAAAAGCATCCCCAAATAATGATTTTTCCACCTCCATGCTTCACGGTTGGGATGGTGTTCTTGGGGTTGTACTCATCCTTCTTCTTCCTCCAAACACGGTGAGTGGAGTTTAGACCAAAAAGCTCTATTTTTGTCTCATCAGACCACATGACCTTCTCCCATTCCTCCTCTGGATCATCCAGATGGTCATTGGCAAACTTCAGACGGGCCTGGACATGCGCTGGCTTGAGCAGGGGGACCTTGCGTGCGCTGCAGGATTTTAATCCATGACGGCGTAGTGTGTTACTAATGGTTTTCTTTGAGACTGTGGTCCCAGCTCTCTTCAGGTCATTGACCAGGTCCTGCCGTGTAGTTCTGGGCTGATCCCTCACCTTCCTCATGATCATTGATGCCCCACGAGGTGAGATCTTGCAGGGAGCCCCAGACCGAGGGTGATTGACCGTCATCTTGAACTTCTTCCATTTTCTAATAATTGCGCCAACAGTTGTTGCCTTCTCACCAAGCTGCTTGCCTATTGT
Source organism: Coregonus lavaretus (assembly GCF_964263955.1). Classification (NCBI taxonomy): domain Eukaryota; kingdom Metazoa; phylum Chordata; class Actinopteri; order Salmoniformes; family Salmonidae; genus Coregonus; species Coregonus lavaretus. Next base: position 9,493,379 of record NC_139991.1, on the reverse strand, counting down.
CCTGTAGCCCATCCCAGCCTTGTGCAGGTCTACAATGTTAACCCTGATGTCCTTACACAGCGCTCTGGTCTTGGCCATTGTGGAGAGGTTGGAGTCTGTTTGATTGAGTGTGTGGACAGGTGTCTTTTATACAGGTAACGAGTTCAAACAGGTGCAGTTAATAAAGGTAATGAGTGGAGAACAGGAGGGCTTCTTAAAGAAAAACTAACAGGTCTGTGAGAGCTGGAATTCTTACTGGTTGGTAGGTGATCAAATACTTATGTCATGCAATAAAATGCAAATTAATTACTTAAAAATCATACAATGTAATTTTCTGGATTTTTGTTTTAGATTCCGTCTCTCACAGTTGAAGTGTACCTATGATAAAAATTACAGACCTTTACATGCTTTGTAAGTAGGAAAACCTGTAAAATCGGCAGTGTATCAAATACTTGTTCTCCCCACTGTATGTCACCATGTACATCATGGGACCATGTAGTCGCTCATACCGAGAGGGGGGGATATGTGAATCTCCATACGCAGTCCCGACAGATGAAATATCCTCTTCAACTGGGGCACCCTATAGAGTAAACATTTCTGAGGGAGGGAGTGAGACTGGGGCCGTGGTGAAGATGGTGCAAACTATAGACCTGAAGGAGGTATTAGAGGTGGAGACTGGTTATAAGGACCCGAATCTATGGTTGGAATGGATACAGCATACGGCAAGAACTATGTCCAAGGAGGACTGTTACGCCTGTGGAACAGCTAAACCTAGGTTAACCACTACTCCGTTCCCTTTGACTGGCTTTAACACTCCGTCAGGTTTATCCTGCATGGTTAAATTGTTCAAACCACTTGGGAATGTGGTGAATGAGTCTTGTGTTAACTTGCACTATCTGTATCCCCCAGTATCAAAGTATCCTAGACCTAGAGTACCCCCTTTTGAAGTATCAGTGGAGGCGTATTATTGCTTTTCTAGGATGGACAAGATGGGGTACGAGGTAGGGCATCTTAGCTCTTGCTCCCACACAGAGAATGTCACGACCAAAGACACCATGACTAATCTCTCCTCTTTGTTGCAGCCAGAGGATTTTAGGGATCAAAACCAGGCCAGCGCTGACATCTGGTGGTTGTGTGGTGGGAACAGACTGTGGCCCAGACTACATGCGAATTGGACTGGAACCTGTGCGTTAGCTCAGCTGGTAATGCCTTTCACTCTCATCAAACGATCTAACATGTCAGAGACTGAAGGGTTGTCGCATAAAAAGCGAGACCTCCTTCCGGGATCCTTTGATGAGAGGATATATATAGATGGGATAGGAGTACCTTGAGGGGTTCCAGAAGAATTCAAAGCTAGGAATCAGATCGCGCCTGGGTTTGAGTCAAGTCTTTTAAATTACATTTACTACAACCAGCAGAGATTTATTAACCACACTCGTGATGCAATAAAGGGATTAGCTGAGCAGACAGCGGCAACTAGCTTAATGGCATGGCAGAATAGAATAGCCTTAGATTTGCTTTTGGCGGAGAAGGGCGGGGTTTGTGTTATGTTTGGATCTATGTGCTGTACTTTCATCCCCAATAATACAGCACCTGATGGGTCAGTGACCAAGGCTCTTCAGGGACTCACCACGCTGGCGAACGAACTGGCTGAGAACTCTGGTATTGATAACTCACTAACCGGTTGGTTTGATAACATGTTTGGAAAATGGAAAGCTATTGTTGCAACTTTATTAGGGGGGGCTTTGGCTGGAATGTTCATGCTGGTGTAATGTGGATGTTGCCTAATCCCATGTGTGAGAGGTCTTGTGTTCAGGTCTCTGGAGAAAGTAGTGACCCAACAGATTGTGAGGTATGGACCCATTCCAGACTCAGACCAATGGAATGAACGCTACATGCCTCCCGCTCTGATGGAGGATGCAGACGATTTCAATCCTGATTAACCTGAATTGAATGAGACAATTTTTTATGTTTAGTATACTATCTTTTCAATGAAAGTTATAGTGAAAATCCTAGAAAGGAGAGTTATGGTTGGAAGTAACATTTGATAGCATGCAAGACAAATTGTATTCTTATTGTGTGATTCATACGAGTGATTCATTTTACATGCAAAACAAGTTGTATGCTTTGTTGTGTGTTTTATTTTATAAGAATGTAGTTTAAATGTGTGTGTGAAATTTAGTCAAAGGGTGGATTGATAAAGAAATGTGTGAGTAAGATATGACTAAAATGTCACACCCTCAGTTAAACTAATAATGTATGACTATTAGTAGACTAGAGCTTAGAGAGTTAATCAAATGTGTTTATATAAGATGCATATTTGCCCAGCAACAGAGTATTTGTGTCTTGTAATTAGGCAAGCAGAAGTGCAAAACGATTGAAACCAATAACAGGAGACCGGTTCCCACACAGGGAGGGGGAGTGAAAAAGGCTTGCAGAATATTGTGAGAACAGCGATAACTATGTATGGGAGTAGAGAAAAAATGCAGCCTGCCTGAGCAAGGTGTAGGCTATGATAAGAACATGTGTGTGTGTGTGTATGTGTGACCTGATGGCCAGGAGAGCAGAGGATAATCACATGAGCTAAACCAAGGTGTGAGTTTACAAGATGTGTACAGTGGAAAAATACAGCCCGCCTAAAGCGGGGTGGGAATTTTCCTCTGACGTGTATGTACAAAGAGTGTACGTCCATTTTGTGGCAGAGCGCTCTCAATTAATAAAGACTGACCATTGCAGTAAGGGGTCTTTGTTTAATTTATTTAAACTAGAGATTTACACCTCTGGGAATTATTCAAACATTTAAGAAGTGTTTGACTTCAACCATTGAGATAACAAAATTCTCGTGACAATGACTGGTTTCACATTTTGTCTCCAGCTATCATAAGGTAAAATAGATCTAAAACAATTACATTCATAATTACAATCCCATTATCCAAACGGCTGACTCATTTACCTAGCTCTTATGAATTTGTAAATTACAGTGCATGGAGAATGGTATTATTTCTATTGAAAAAAAGAAAGTAGATGTTGTTCCACTTGGAAGCCACAGGTTGCTCCACCTTATTCGTTTCATCATGCATAATGGGGGTGGAATTATGAGCGAACTAAGTTTTTTTTTAAACAGCGTAGACACACCTCCGCCACCCCTAACGAATAGCGGTATGATTAGCATGCTATTCTCAAGCTTAAATGTAAGGTCAGAATACACATAAAGAGTATACATGCCAACTGTTGTCTTATGTATCCAGAGGGGCATACATGTAGAAATTAGGGTTATGAGAGGTGTCCCCTGGACTAACATAAGGGGATGCACTTTGTCACAACACACACTTACCAAAAATATATACATATTTTAATGACACATAGTGAAACATATGTTATGATGTAAATGTAAATGTTATAACATGTTTCGCAGGTTGCTTCTTTGATTTCCCAATGTTCCCCTCATTCTACTAAGGAATCAGATAGTTGGGACATGACAACTTCAGATAAGTGCTCCCACTTCATAAGAACTGCTGGTCAGCTCTGACTTCACTAGGACCAGACTTAGGGCCCTATAAAATGTGTTTTACATTTTTTGCCTGATTCCATTTTCTCTATTTTGTTTTTCCAGGTTTCCCATGTACCCGTTTTTTCAGGTTTTCGCTCTCAAAAATCACACTTTTTTTAATAGAAAAACAAGTTTGGATTTTCTAAGTCCACAAGAATGCTTAAACCACATCAGAGACCACTTTTGAGGTGTGAGAATTATTTTAGAAATATACTCTTCAGAAAGTTGCAGGAAATACAAATCACTGATGCATTCTGTTCATGTCTTATGATAAACTTTAGTTGATTCCCTACTAAGTTCAATGCATTTTTGAATTTTGTTGAAATCTGTTTTAATGTCTGGATTCCGTGATTCCGTCCGCATTCTCCTTATCGCAGATTTTATTTTACTTTGCAGCTGGTGCAAATGCTTAGTAAAGCTGGGCCTAAGTATGCTCCATCTTGCTGAAAGGAGAGGCTGCAGCGCAGGTCCAGGTCTAGTCCATAAATACAGATCAGTGGTCCTGGGCTTTGCCCACACTGGAGCCGGGCTGCAGGTTGGAGCGCAGTTTATACATGCAGTTGAGTGTGTCCAGCAGGAACGACCGTGTCGTGTTAATCTCCATCAGAGTCAGGTTGTCCAGCTGGAGAGGGAAAGATGGAGAGGGAGAGATGGAGAGGGAAAGATGGAGAGGGAAAGATGGAGAGGGAAAGATGGAGAGGGAGATGAAAGAGGAGGAAAATGTAAATAAGGGAAAAAAGAATGTTTCTACACAAAGTTCCCACATTTAACAACACATACAGATGCATTAATCTAACTTTACTTCTATCATCTTATTAATGCCATGTCTCTTTTCTTCCTGTAAAGTGTGTTGGGACCGTTGTGTGAATGTATGTGAAATAAAGTTGTATTGAGGGAGTTTGTTTTGCTTTAATTTCTTGTTTTCACATGTAAAACTGTTTGCTCTTGATAAAAAGCCATGTATCACGTTATCTGCCTTGCCAGTTTGGCCTATGTTTCTGAACGATCTATCATGCTGCCTTGTTGACAATATTACCCGGTGGTGCTGACTACTGTTCGATTTGAGCAGGGCGGTCCGCCCTCATCGGTTTTGCCCGGTCACATGACAGGCCATAACCTGGTGCCCCCTGGTTCAAATCGAACTTCCTCAGTGATTGATTGATACCTTGGCGTGTGCTTCCTGCTGGCTGATGAAGCCAGCAGCTGTTGGGGATAATCTTCACCACCTCCTTCTCTGCAAGGAATTCGACCTCAGAAGGGTCCCATTCTAACCTTACTTTTATCGTTTTACGTGTAACGTTATCTCCGCAACAACAGTGCCTATCGATGTTGTATATATATAAGTTCCCGCGAAATATTCAGAGAAGTGTCACTTGGAACGCGGAAGTCCCTCCTCCTCTCCAAATCAGTCAATTGCATACCATCGTCACTGAGTGGCAGTATTTACCCACAATAGAGGTACAGACGCACAACATGGCCAGAGACGGTAGAGAAAGACCTCCAGATAGAGGTCACTTCATGTAGCCACCTGAAAGAATTGGATGGGGGTTAAAAGCAATATTGGGTCGATTCCGACCCGAGTTAAGCGCGCGTAAATGGAACGTAGGCTAAATGCCTTTTTATGCACTTTTCTCTCTATGTGTATTCTGACCTTGAATTTATGCATTAGAATAGCATGCTATTCACCCCGCTATTCGTACGGAAATTAAGGTGTGACGGAGGTATGTCCAATAAGAAAAACGTACTGGACAGTGTTCAGTAGGAACGGGCAAATTAACAATGGGATTTAAAAGTGTTTTCTAAAGTTGATTAAAAATAACAAAACATTATTTATAATGCTACTATTAATTATCATAGTAATATTATTATTCATATTATTACCGCTATTATTATTAATAGTAGCATTATAAATAATGTTTTGTTATTTATTACTGTTTTTACCATGATAACTATCTATTAATCATTACGTTGAATGCTGTTAACAATAATGTTAATGCTATAATATTATTTGTGCTATAATGGCGATTAACTTTATTCATTTTTGTCTACAGATATGCTGTATTCTGAATTTGACTCAATTCCCTCATAAATTTACCACCTTTTTTTCCTTAGTAAACCATTAATAAGGTCAAGCAAACCTGCCGTTTCCAAGTGGAAAAAGCATCTACTTTATTTTTTCCCATAGAAATAACAGCATTCTCCATGCACTGTAATTTAATCATTGATAAGAGCTATTGATAAAATATAGGTAAATGAGGAATCCGTTTGGAGAAGGGGATGGTAAATAGACATACCAATTGTTTTATATGATTTTCCCTTATGATCCCTGGAGACTAATGTGAAACCAGTCACATGGAAGCAAACAGAAAATCATATAAACGCGAACAGTGAAATCGGCTATAAATAGCTGTGCCGTTATTCAGAATTGTAATTGTGTGCCCTCACAATTTACGTGGATGAAATTTGGAGACCCAAGCTATAGGCTTCTGTAGGGCTGAGCCTGCCGAGTTGATGAATGCGCTTTAGAATGTTTTATTTATATACCCGGGCTTTTCTCAATTTTATTTTACAATTTGTATCATGTTAAATATTAGCCACTATCAGGAGCCACCGTCAGTAATACCTACATACATTTATAACTGTCATTTTAGTGTTCGTTTTCTTCAATTTCTAGCTGACATTTTGGATCATTCCATTCCATTTACCTTTCTTTCCTGTCACTCCTATGTAGTTATTGCAGAGGGTCGCTAGCATTAGTGGATCATATTAGGGTAACGTTGTGCAATAATGTGGGACATGTAGCCTATTTTAATTTTTATGGAACTCAAACCACATATACCCATTGTCATACAGTTCCATGGTTAGTGACGATTAGGGTAGATTAATAGGACTATTGTTCAAACCTTATTGTCCACTTTTTTCCACCTTCCAATATTTAATGGATTGAACTCGAATATGACAATTTTCAGGATGAATCAAACCACTTTATTTTGGATTCATCAATATATTTTGTGCATAAAGGCTCTCAAAACCTGTTTTTTAAATGATTCATACATACTTTCCTAACCCTAAAATGTGCCTAAATAATCTACAAGATCAGTGTATTTTAAAATCGACCAGATGGTGCTGAAACGGAGACGAATATCCATATATTTAGATGTCTTTCTTTCATTGATCCCTATATTCTGAGCCCCTTCTCTCTATGTTTCCTAGTTTGTCTACACAATTCGAATTAAAGGTACACCGTATTTAAAGGGATGGCTTAAGCTAAATGTACTGTAAACCCTATTGAATGAAAACTCCACTAGAAAATCTGTTGGCCAGCAAGTGGGAAGGTTTCAGCGTTGAATTAAATGTATTCGGCACATGCAAGGGAACCACCTCAAATGTTCTACTGCTTGAGCTCCTGTTCCGCTTATAGAATATTAGCTCAAAAGTATTGTGGAGCTCCTGCACCTAAATGTAAACAGTAATGGCACCCAAAATGAGTACTAACACCTATTTCAGTCCAAGCACTGGGTAAATCTGAATACTAACTACTTAGAAGTGCTTAGGAAAGGCATGTTTAAGAAAGGCGTACATTTCCTGTCGGAATCGGGCCCTATGGTAGTAGTTCCATCATATTTTCTGATAGGTTATGGACAGTTCTTCAGGGTAGGGGCTCTTTCAGGAATCAGTTTTTCACCATAACATTTGTCATGGCCTCTTACTTCTATCAGAGATGGTTTAGAATGAACTTTTCTATTCCATTCTCAGCTTCTATATCTTGTCTTTTTGGACCCTCATAGATTGGAAAGTATTTTCCGGCATCACAGTGTTTGAGGCGTCACTACAGACCCAGGGTTGATCCCGGGCTGTGTCACAACTGGCTGTGACTGGGAGTCCCATAGGGTGGCGCACAATTGGCCCAGCATCGTCCGGGTTAGGGGAGGGTTTGGCCGGGGGTGCTTTACTTAGCTCATTACGCTCTAGCGACTCCTTGTGGCGGGCCGGGCACCTGCAGGCTGACTTCGGTCGTCAGTTGAACAGTGTTTCCTCCGAGACATTGGTGCAGCTGGCCTTGGGTTAAGCAGGCAGGTGTTAAGAAGCGCGGTTTGGCAGGTCATGTTTCAGAGGATGCATGACTCGACATTCGCCTCTCCCGAGCCCGTTGGGGAGTTGCAGCGATGAGACAAGATTGAAATTGGGGGGTAAAAAATAAATAAAAATGGAAAGTATTTTCCATTAATATCCACTGTATGCTGTCTCAACCCAAAGTGATGGAACACTGTGGATCCCTCAAGTGTGTAGGGCAGCGCTTGGGTAAGGGAGTGATTTTAGAAAAAGGCATAAAAAACATGCACAATATCTGAAAAGTTACATTTTATTTGTACATTCAGTCCAAACAATTTTTTTTACAAAAAGGTTTAATATATAAAAACCTCAAAAACGATTTTATTTAGGCTTTTATATCGTAACCCAACCCAAAATATGTAATTAATGAATCAATATTAATAACATGGACATTTAGCAGATTTTTTTTATCCCAAGTGACTTACAGTTTATTACCTATCCAATAACAAACTTTTATTCAGCAATTAAAGTAAAGAATAATCAGATAATCTTTTAACAAATAAATACTAAGCTATCTCTTATAAGAAAAACAGTTATCTGAGAATATAAACATTAAGACTTAATAGGTAGTGAAATAAAAAAACATAACATATCTCGTTTAGTACAATTCTGTAATATTTCAATAAGTCAAATCTCAGAACAATAATTTATAATGACTATCATCTCTTTAAGACTACTATTTCTGAAGAACCTAAATTATTAAATATAAGTCAAAATAAATTATATTCATTTTTCCCTACAATTCAGAATTACGCATACATCTTCACTAACTATTAGCATACAAAAACCATACTCAAAAAATGAGAAAGAAAATGAACACATGTTGCATTGAACGACACCAAGGTCTTGATCACCTTGATCCTCCCTACTTCGGGAACAAAGATCCCAATGGTACCCGTGTCCTGCTTACCCATGAAAATACAACTGGCCAGTGCTCTGAAAGCTCTCTTCCCTGTGAGAGCAATTCACTGGGAACAAAGACTTAGCATTCAGCCCTTTGCATTCCTGCGCTACAGTAGTAAAGGGCACGTCCAACGCCGTTTTGGCCGCAATGTCTTTGTCGAGTGCAGTGCAGTCACTCGGCTGGGAGGCTTAGCACAGGTGCAGCACAGACTTGTTGATCTCAGGGTTGGTCCAGTCATTCCTGAGGTCGTCTAGGTGATTGTCGAAGTCGATCAGGCTCTCGTAGGACCTGCCCTCCAGCAGAGCCGACGTGATCTTCTGAGCCTCACACCAGTCCTCAAAGCAGTCCCTGGATACACACACAAACCAACACTCCAGAACCTCAGCTTCACGTTCGAGAATCACAAATCCAATCACATTTGTCACATGAGCCGAATATAACAGGACAATGACCCAAAGCACAGCCCTAAACTATGCAATAACTATTTAGGGAAGAAGCAGTCAGCTGGTATTCTGTTTATAATGGAGTGGCCAGCACAGTCACCGGATCTCAACCCTATTGAGCTGTTGTGGGAGCAGCTTGACTGTATGGTACATAAGAAGTGCCCATCAAGCCAATCCAACTTGTGGGAGGTGCTTCAGGAAGCATGGGGTGAAATCTCTTCAGATTTCCTCAACAAATTGACAACTAGAATGCCAAAGGTCTGCAAGGCTGTATTTGCTGCAAATGAAGGATTCTTTGACTAAAGCAAAGTTTGATGGACACAATCATTATTTCAATTAAAAATCATTATTTCTAACCTTGTCAATGACTACATTTCTTATTAATGTTGCAATGCAAGACTGCAGTGTTGCAATACGGTGTGCAAGGCCGACCATAGAATTACATATTAGAACTCATATTAGATCCAATTAGTAATTTAATAGGATCTCTGAGAGGTGACAGCCTGTGTATATGGTATAGCGGTTAAGACTGTCAAATGTCTGCACGTCCAAATCTTTTTGGATAAATGGCTGTTCAGTAGCTGTGATATATCTAGCCCACATGACATATTAGGACAGTCCTATCTGCTCAGGAACACTTACACATTACAGTCCCTGCATTTCCACTTGTTTTCATGGTGGTCATAGATGGCTAATATGGGCTCATAGCAGCCCATGGTGAATCTGGTGCTGTCCACCTGAGGAAAACAACATTATTAGAGATACAGTTGTCAGTGTAGGTCTTATGTGTGAATTCAGTAATGTGGCAGTTCTGATATTGGTCGGCTGATAGAGGATTACCATAATCATTGCTGCTTCGCTGAAGTTCTCTGCAATTCTGGCCGCAACTCTTTCAGCAACCTGGTTAGGTCTGTGGGGGTCAAAAGAAGATAGAGTACATTGTGTATCATATCAACACAACTCTCCACAGAACTTGAAAGGGATCCTGTATCAAAATCTTGTTACCTGAAGTCCTTTGTGCGCTCGTTGGCTTGGTAATACCCAGCTATGACATATTTGTTCTCTTTACACCACGTGTCAATCTGGAAGTGGGGAAAGAAAAAAATATTAGCTTGTTTGACATTAGCTGACTAAACTCAACTCCATGGTGAAGGAAGTTTCTGATAAACTCCACCAATGGACAAGTACATCAGAAACTTCCTTCACCATAATGTTGACATTAGCTTGACATGTCAGCAGGATTGACAGCTGTTAATGAACTTCTACTTCAACAGGCCCAGAACTTGCAGTGGTGAAAATGCAATGGAATAACATGAAAAATGTTGAAACATTACATGTGAATAGAAGATAAAGACTTTCAATTCACTCACCAATGTAAGTGCCACTTCCAGCATAGGTGCCAATGCAAGCGTGCCGTGGAATAGTGGTATACAATCCACGCAGAGGATTGGAGTGGAATGGCTGTCTTTCTTCTTCTCCTTCTGTTTCTCAGCAACCAGCAATCCGTTCACGGCACAATGAGGATATTTAGCAGCATGCAAAAGCATCTTGCAATAAGCCTGAGTTGTCAATTTAATACTCATTCTTATTTCCAGATAAACACTAAACTAGTTAATTGTACAAGGATGGTCTAGAGACTGCTAGTTTGACAGCTAGCCAACGTATATCATTCCCGATACAACAGAGAGACCGTGACAGCTCTGGTTGAATACGGTATTCGAGTCTCTAATAACTAGCTACCTACATAAAGGTTACTTTTTGTGAATGCTACAGTGCATTAATGTTATATATTGGTCAAGACGGTAACGTTATATCCTACTACAAATTCACGCTGCTTGGCTTCTCGTTGGTGGTTTGCACCGGTATCGTAAACACTCACACCGCTGTAAAGCATGAAGCAGGCAAGAATAGATAAATACTTCCGGGTCACGGATTTTTGGAATCCTTCAGAATAAATGTCCAGCCCTGTATACTTTGCAAATGAATAACTAGGGCGAAAAATATGGGAAAATAGCAAAATTATCGATATATTTTATACTACTTATCATACAAAGAATAATCAAAAGTAATTATATAAGATATTATGTTGTTTATTTGTTGATGTTTTTTTTTTTTTTTTAAGCCTAAACGCATACTCATTTATTGCACCTTACAAAATAATCTGTATGTTGTGGCCCATCTTAAATCCAATAGTTTTTTTTTTATATTGGACACACATATTGTACCTATCTGTACGTTGTGCCACAGTAAAAGGGGTCCATTCTACTCAGGAGCACATATCGTTTCCAAATCCACAGAGTTTACACCCAGAGGAGCATCGTTGCTGATTTGGTGGCCCTGATAGAGAGCCCATCAACTTAAATCCAATGTCCAATATGAAAAAACTATTTGATTTAAGTTGATGGGCCACTCTATAAGGGCCGCCAAATGAGCAGCGACACTCCTCTGGGTGTAAACTCTGTGGATTTAGACATTTGAAGTGCTGCTAAGTAGAATAGACCCCCCTTTTTACTGCGACACAATTTACATGAAATTGTGTACTACTGTGCAATAAGAAAAACGTACTGGACAGTGTTCAATACGAAAGGGCCAATTAACAATTGGATTTAAAAGTGTTTTCTAAAGTTGATTATTATAATAATAATAATAATATTATTATTAATATTGTTATTACAATTATTATTAATAGTAACATTATAAATCATGTTTTGTTATTTATTACTGTTCTTACCATGATAACTATCTAGTAATCGTTACTTTTAATGCTGTTAACAATAATATCAATTATTTGTGCTATAATAGCGATTAACTGTATTCCTTTTCCACAAAATTCTTAGTCTTCTAACTTTTCCTCATAAAATGTTACGCATTTCGAACATTTGTACTATTTTTCACGATCTTCATTTTGGAACTTTTATTTTGAAGGAAAATCGCCGCGGTCACGGCCTTATTCTTGCTAGGTCTTGCTTATTCTTGCTGGTGGAACGAAGGTAGCACACACCCGGGTTGAGAATCCCACGCGTCCCACACCATATGACAGGCCACAAACACCATTTTGGTTCATCTCAAGGCACACGGCGTGACAGGAAGAATACCAATGCTGCGCCAACATGGTAGCGAATGAACACTAGTTTCGGTACATTAACGTCGTAAAAGTTCAAATTCAATTGCACAGCGAAATGAATCACAGCTCACATTATTTTACAAATACATTTTACTATTTATATAATAGTGAAATTCAAATCGTATATTATAAACATCGTTTTACACTATGACAATATGACCGATTGACCTTCCATAGTTTCCCATAATCCCTCACCAGTTACGTATTTCCGGTTAATCACACTTGCTTTATGGTTTTGGAGCGTCGCCGAAAGGATAACAAGTAAGAGATGGCGGGTGGATTTTCTAAATTATTAGACGTCTGAAATACAGCTATCATAGAATATATTATATAGGTTTTAATGAAGATAAACATGCTACATATCTGCTGTGTAATCAGCAATGGATTTGTCAATGTTTCCGAGAGAGCCGAGTGAAGAGATGTGACATTGAGAAGAGAGGCAGACAAGACGAGGCGAATAGGCAGTGGTTGGCTCCATGGACTGTCAAGGCTAGGCTAGCTAGCTTCCTAGCTAACATTCCTGTGTGCCCTGTAGTCTGTTTAGTGGGTATTCCTCCTCATAGTCGTGTAATGTTACTGTGGAGTTTAGACCGGAGCAGGAATATTACAAAAAGGAATCTAATGTTGGACGTCTATGTATTTGACCTTGTGCCAGTTAGCGATGGATTAGCATTAGGCCCCGTGTAGCTCAGTTGGTAGAACATGGCGCCTGCAACGCCAGGGTTGTGGGTTCGATTCCCACGGGGGGGGCAGTATGAAAAATAAATAATGTATGCACTCACTAACTGTAAAAGTCGCTCTGGATAAGAGCGTCTGCTAAATGACTAAAATGTAAATGTAAAATGTTAGCTTGAGTGTGATCATTCTAGCTAGCTAACGTTTGAACCAATGATGTGTATAAACCCCGGATGCCTGAAGTGGCGCTGTATTGAAGCCACCGTGCAGCCATCTTGGTACTCCTCCTCAATTGTAAAAAAATATTTTGGAAGCTATAGAAATGCATTTATTAATGTTTACATTCGTTTTTGACACGTTCATTATATTAGGCACCTTAATGCATACTTTTAAATTACATTGTGAGCTAAACCTAAAAAATATAATATGAAGAAATATATATATATATATATGAAAACATTTTCCTTAAAGTATTTTTTTTTAGAGGGTGCTAATGTTACTGTCCCCACTACAACAACAAAAATACTTAAATACATGTAATTTTATCCTTGAAACACTTAATTGAAATACTGTAGAATTCCATTCATTCCTATGGCTGACTGCTCCTACTAGGGAGTGCCAATATGGCCGACCGGTGGCTTCAAACCCTCTCAATAACCAATACATAGCATCACCAATCCAGGGTTTATATACGTCATTGGTTTGAACTAGTACCTGGGCTTGAAGAGACTATGAATATGACATCTCCTCTGACGTCCAGATCCTTCAATTCAAAGTCCCATTAGCCAGTTCTGCAAATGTTATGTCAAAAACGTTCGGTACTCAACAATATATGGAGTTTCATAGAGCAACTATCGTCATTACTGCCGTTACTCATGGTATGTACTTCCAAAAAAGGTCAAAGAAAAAACAAAATCAATGATCTTTCTGGATGCTGTACTGCGGCTGGATCAGCCGACCTGCGTGTGGGAGTAAGTAAGGTGTATTTGGCGCATGCACACTTGGTAAATATTTTCCTATATATACTTTTTTTTTACTTTTTTTGGAAGTACATGCCATGCGTAACATAAGTTATTACGATAGTTCTGCGAAACTCCATATTTTGATGAGTACCGAACACATTTTGACATAATGTTTGCAGAGCTGACTAATGGGACTTTGAACTGAAGGATCCTGGGTTTCGGAGGAAATCTAGTCATATTCATTCTCTCCTGAAGCCCAGGTACTAGTTCAGCTAACGTTAGCCTAGGTTGAAATTAACAACTCATTATTTTCAACATGGACGTTAGCTAGCTATCTAACTATTATAATAATAATAATAATATGCCATTTAGCAGACGCTTTTATCCAAAGCGACTTACAGTCATGCGTGCATACATTTTGTGTATGGGTGGTCCCGGGGATCGAACCCACTACCTTGGCGTTACAAGCGAGCCAGTCTAACGTTACAATGGAAATGTTTGATTAATGTAAGCTTGAAATGTCCACTGCAGATGGATGGCTAAATTGAACGATGGCTAGCTATGTTTAGTTTGCTAGGCAACTTTCTAGCTTAGACATTTTTGCTGCGTAACTTTATCTAGGTTAAGGTAGCTAACTAAGTGGCAAGCAAGCTTTTCCTCTTTTTTTGTTGTTGTTGCCAGTTCTGTTTCTTTGATTGTATTTGTTACAAAAACTGGTTTCTAGCAATGTGTGTATGGGAGGTGACAATAACTAGTTGCTAAATGTATGATTAGGGAGATGTGCAGTTTCATAAATTCTTGTTGAACTGTTGCTATTTTTCTATTTATAAAAACGTAACCACACTATTTTACAAAGACTTGATGGCTAGCCGCTAGGCTATAGTTTCATGTCATCAGAATAACTTATCGGCGATTCGTTGATCAGTAATGTTTTGTTACAGTAGTAGCTAGCTATATTTAATCATTTTCTCATGTATGTTATTTTTTTCAGAATGCTGGCCACCAGAGCCCTTAGCCTTGTTGGCAAACGTGCAATTTCCACATCAATATGTGTACGTGGGGGACATGGTGAGTGATTATGTTGGCAGCACACACCAAATACTTGACCTTCATGGTATGGACCTTTAAAGCCACTCTCTGTAAATTGTACCTACCACTAAAAAGTTGACAAACAAATGTAAACAATGGATGAATACACCACCACCAGCATGGTTTGGAGATATACAGGAATCAGACAATACCATCTTATTGTAGAATAAGATATTACAGCTTTATTAGGTAAGCTAAAAAAGCAGTTATGCGGCTCCCAAAGGCACACAGTATGTATTTGCCTATGCACGTATTTGCTAAGCAGGTCCTATGCAGGTTTGAATACATGTATTTATTGGTTATGTGTGTCAGTCCTATGTAGTAACATGGTGAGTTTCCTGCAGGTGTTGCCAAGGTGGACGACTACGCTCTCCCATGCTACTTTGACAGGCGGGAGAACCCCCTCCCCGACGTCCAGTTTGTGACCGAGCTGAGTGCAGCGCAGAAGTCCTTAAAGGAGAAGGAGAAGGGCTCCTGGGCTACACTCTCCAACGAGGAGAAGATTGCATGTAAGTGGTTTTTACCCTTTTGTTTTTGTCCGTTTTGTTGTCGCAAGGTAAATGCTTACTCAAATAAAACAAAACTGCTATTGCATAGTTGTTTGGCTATCTGTTCTGTTAGTAAGGATGTAACAATTCACTGATACGCATCAGACCCCGGTTCAAATGTTTAAGATGCGAGTGCATCGGTCCGTGGGAGGCCAAACCGATCCATATGAAGCATGCATTGGTAAGAACCAATTCAAACGTTACAAATCGCCGGTTCCCTAACGTTTATTACTCTTTTTTTTTTTTTTTGCCTTATTCCGAAAATACCTCATCTGTTGTGACTGAATTGATGTGTCCTCTTCAGCCTATCAAACTTTTATGCATGTCACTGCGTATGATATTGATCTACAAGTCAGATAACTGTGCGCACAGTGCGGGAGACACAGCTGCACGCGCCAACGAGAGGTAGGCCTACCCTAACCCTGTTCGTAGGCTACAGCTGCACGGCACATTCAGCATTCAGATGTTTTTAAAATGGCTTTCGAATTATTCAGTCATAGGCTTTATTAATTGAGGGACAACCAATATAATTTGCTGGGTCATTAGCTAGGTTTCCATCTAATTTGCGACAGATTTTCATGCAAATATTCTAAAATCCGCATAAAAACAATTTTCCCAATAGATGTTTCCATCAAATTGACTTGTTGGTGATAAAAGGCTCTGTGTGATGACGTAGTGCACATAAAAATAGCTTTTACGGTTAAATTCCCACATACCGAACAAAAAACACAAGTTAAATGGGTTTCCATCGCATTTTCAACTCTACTGATGGTTTTCTCACAAAAAAAATTATATTGCGTTATATAGCGAGTGTGCCCACTCTAGTATTGGCACATGCGCTCTAGCCAACAGCTCACAGATACAGTGCAGGTATAGCCTACTTGAGATTATTATGGACAAAAGAGCAAGATTATTTTTCTTTGTCACAGCAGCCAAGCATCGATGATCATGTCACCAGAATAAGACCCTCGATATTTATTGGAAAGGAGGATCAAGCTCATCACCTGCACTTTCACCACCCTGTGAAGTTAATCATAATTCATTGAATCTGTATTCTAATAAACTGCATGCTTTCCCGACGAGTCGTAGTGGAAGGACCACACAACATTTCATTGCGTGACTCCAAGTTTACTTCGATATGATGGTTATTATAGTAATATTTGTGCATAAAAGGATTTCCACCGTCATTTCTTGCATAATTTTACAGACACAAAGATCCCACCTTGTCTAGCCTGTTTTGTTTTTGGAAAGTTCACCGACAAATGTTCTGTTTCCATCAGGCCTGTCATGACATTATTTTGGACCGACATGTACTTCACTTGCATAAAAAGGTTGGATGGAAACCTGGTTTGTGTTGCCAAACGCGCTGTAGAAAATGGTTTTACTGGCAGAGCTACAGTTGAAGTCGGAAGTTTACATACACCTTAGCCAAATACATTTAAACTCAGTTTTTCACAATTCCTGACATTTAATCCTAGTAAAAATCCCTGTCTTAGGTCAGTTAGGATCACCACTTTATTTTAAGAATGTGAAATGTCAGAATAATAGTAGAGAATTATTTATTTCAGCTTTTATTTATTTCATCACATTCCCAGTGGGTCAGAAGTTTACATACTCAATTAGTATTTGGTAGCATTGTCTTTAAATTGTTTAACTTGGGTCAAACATTTCGGGTATCCTTCCACAAGCTTCCTACAATAAGTTGGGTGAATTTTGTCCCATTCCTCCTGACAGAGCTGGTGTAACTGAGTCAGGTTTGTAGGCCTCCTTGCTCGCACACGCCTTTTCAGTTCTGCCCACACATTTTCTATAGGATTGAGGTCAGGGCTTTGTGATGGCCACTCCAATACCTTGTTGTCCTTAAGCCATTTTGCCACAACTTTGGAAGTATGCTTGGGGTCATTGTCCATTTGGAAGACCCATTTGCGACCAAGATTTAACTTCCTGACTGATGTCTTGAGATGTTGCTTCAATATATCCAAATAATTTTCCTTCCTCATGATGCCATCTATTTTGTGAAGTGCACCAGTCCCTCCTGCAGCAAAGCACCCCCACAGCATGATGCTGCCACCCCCATGATTCATGGTTGGGATGGTGTTCTTCGGCTTGCAAGCAGCCCACTTTTTCCTCCAAACATAACGATGGACATAACGAGGACATTTCTCCAAAAAGTACAATCTTTGTCCCCATGTGCAGTTGCAAACCGTAGTCTGGCTTTTTTATGGCGGTTTTGGAGCAGTGGCTTCTTCCTTGTTGAGCGACCTTTCAGGTTATGTCGATATAGGACTTGTTTTACTGTGAATATAGATATTTTTGTACCTGTTTCCTCCAACATCTTCACAAGGTCCTTTTGCTGTTGTTCTGGGATTGATTTGTACTTTTCGCACCAAAGTACGTTCATCTCTAGGAGACAGAACGCGTCTCCTTCCTGAGCGGTATGACGGCTGCGTGGTCCCATGGTGTTTATACTTGCGTACTATTGTTTGTACAGATGAACTTGGTACCTTCAGGCGTTTGAAAATAACTCCAAAAGATGAACCAGACTTGTGGAGGTCTACCATTTTTTTCTGAGGTCTTGGCTGATTTCTTTTGATTTTCTCATGATGTCAAGCAAAGAGGCACTGAGTTTGAAGCTAGGCCTTGAAATGCATCCACAGGTACACCTCCAATTGACTCAAATGATGTCAATTAGCCTATCAGAAGCTTCTAAAGCATGACATCATTTTCTGGAATTTTCCAAGGTGTTTAAAGGCACAGTCAACTTAGTGTATGTACACTTCTGACCCACTGGAATTGTGATGCAGAGAATTATAAGTGAAATAATCTGTCTGTAAACCGTTGTTGGAAAAATGACTTGTGTCATGCACGAAGTAGATGTCCTAACCGACTTGCCAAATCTATAGTTTGTTAACAAGAAATGTGTGGAGTGGTTGAAAAACAAGTTTTAATGACTCCAACCTAAATGTATGTATACTTCCGACTTCGACTGTATGTAGGCTACCGGAGTGGACACAACTCACATCTTGCTGATTGCACATCTAACTGCTGATTGGGGCTTTTTGGTTGCCAGGTTCACCTTACAAATTGTTGTTACTTCTGCTTTAAATAGTCAGTGCATTTGGTCATTTTTACATGAACAGTGTAAAGGTGTAATTTCATAAGGACAGCAATAATATTTGCCAGCCACACTGGTCGGAACGGGAGAAGAGCGCAGCTCTCCGTAAAGTTCCAAAAGTCAAAACCATTTGCTTTTGAGACGGGTGAAATCCAAAGCTGCATTATATTAATTGGCTATGTATGTCATAGCTCATTTCTAATATTAAAATGTTACTAGCTCCAAATAAACAAATCTGCTATATGACAACTTAATCAGTGGGTGTGATGAGGATTTAAAAAGTGGGGGACAAAAACATTAATTGATTAATTTAGAATTGAAAATGAATGTTTATCCAACAATTGTTTGTGCATCACATCGATATGTTACACTAATTACATCTAATTGCACCAAATCGTTATTATCTAACCAAAGTCTTACATTTTGTCTTTACTGACAGTGTACCGCATTAGCTTCAAGCAAAGCTTCGCAGAGATGAACGAGGGCACAAAGGAGTGGAAATCGGTTATCGCAGGAATGTTCTTCTTTATTGGCATGACCGGACTGGTCGTGCTATGGCAGAGGAAGTTTGGTATGTCTTGTAATAGGAAAAGGAATAGGAATATTTGGCCATCAGTGCCCCTTCAAAAAAATGGGTTGCATGTCTTCTCTGCCCAGTGTATTGCCTCAACCATAATTGTTATAACTGACAAGTAACCAGTTGTTATTGTTAAACAGAATATGTTCTCAATTATGTTTACCTTGGTAGATAAACGTTCAATACAGACTATTAGAGAATAGATGTTCATAGGTATACTTTAAGGCAGAGCCTAACAAGCTGTGTCTGTCTCGCTGCAGTGTACGGACCTGTCCCCCCCACCTTTGAGTCAGAATGGAAAGAGAAGGAGTTGCAGAGGATGCTGGACATGAGGATCAACCCCGTGGAGGGCTTCTCTGCCAAATGGGACTATGAGAACAAGGAATGGAAGAAGTAAACCAACCATCCAGAGGACCACATTACATACCATGACACCAACAAACATACCAATACTCTTGTCTGTATTTATCTATTGTCCACATTACCTCAGTCAATATGTTTTGGAAGGCCTCTTCCTCTTAAGGTTATCATGTATTATAGAGCAAAATAAAAGTTATTATGTTTACCCAATAGTATGTCTCCTTCTTTGCTGTTATACTACCATGTTGTGGAGGGTTAAACGCCACTGGAGGAGTAGGCCCTACATGCCAATTATATGTGTAGGGCTTACTAGTACAATGAACATCATAAAAATAGCCTAGGTGTGATTTTTCCACATCCATGGATTTACCCTGTTTTTAAACCTGACAAGACTTGTTTCCTTGCCTCTTATCTAATTGTGTTTTAAAATCGGACTAGGGTCAAAAAGTGGTGAAGCGCCATGTAGTTAGTTGCCATTTTTAAGGAATGCATGCTGTAGTCCTGGATTAGGCTATGGCAAGCATTTGTGGGTTTACAGGAATTAAAAAAGCTAAAAGGCATTTCAATACTTGAAATGCTTGTCGTTAGGACCTAGTACAAAGCAGTAGTACTGTATGAGTTAATCATAATCCTTTCCAGGTCTGGGCTGCATTACGTTCACATGTACCAATGAAATCATTTCTCAGGGAAAACCCGGAAGAGGATTATGGAGCGAAGGTTATACAGAACAGCGTTATGGCGATCGTCTTGTGAAGCAATTTAGAGAAAGCGGTCAAAAGTACACCCATGTTGTTGAACTACAGAGGCGCAAAGTGGTCTTACTAGTGACCGACATAACATTTCGCAATCACTAGCACGCACCCCTTCATGTTAGTGAAAGTCAGTCCATGTTCTTGTCCAATGTTTTGCGTTGTTGCTTTGAGACGGAAATACTCAGCTGTATTTTAACGTAGTATTTCAAATACTTCATAATCTTTATCGTCTGCAAGAGACATGGGAAATGGAATGAACAAGGTAGGGGCCTATGGGTTTTTGTTATTAATGTATCTGTTCTGTTCAATGGCTTTTTATTGTTTTTTTTGTAGCAAGGCACTTCCTCAGGGGCGTAAACGTTGCACATAGAAATGCGCGGAATAGATTGTTGTCTATCATGTTATTTACATCATTATCTACATTTCTATCTGCAACACTGAATGTCCCTATATTTCCCTGAATAAAACCAAAGGGTAGGCCACTCATCACACAATCTCACATGATATAATAACGTGATAACTCATACACGTTTGGATTTAGGCTATCAAATGGAGAAAAACACTTAGCCCTACTATTTTGACTGTTTTAAAGCCCTTATTGTCATCTGTCAATAGCTGGGTGTTTAAATGTTATATATATTACACTTCTTAGTGTCCCGTTAAGGTGATGGGAGTGTCCAGAAGCACAACTGTAATTCAACCCTGACTGAAGCTCTAAGCTTATCTGAATTTCAAATGACAGAAACATCATAGGCAGGTATATACTTTTTTTTTGAAGTCTTAAATAATGCAGGAGTCTTGTAACGTCTAAATGAGATCATGATCGGATAGCTACAGCTTTATCGCACAGATCTGTGTCAACATGGCCTTATAACCATCAGAGTTGGGTCAGTGCTCCCAGAGTGCTCCTCACTCCCGGTCATGCCAGGCAAGACTATTTATTGCAGGCCCTATAAGGCTAGACATAGCTATGAGAATGGTTCCTGTTTGTTTTCTCAATTGGGAAAATACTGTGTGACCAAACTGGACACCTGCATACCTCCCACAGCGTAGATAAGGAGCATCACTGTTAAGGCCATGCTCAAATTGTGAATATCTAACTAGTGAAATGTCTCTTTGTTTTCCTATTTGCAGGTTGTTGATGGGCTCTACCTGGGAAATATCAGAGGTGAGAACAAGATTCTGTTGAAATCCATTGTTGTTTTATATGTCGCACAGTCTGGAATCCCACCCAAGAGGCAACACTCACTCTAATTCACTAGGTGTGGCAGCAGCAGCTGGCTTGAATCCAGGGCAGTTTTCAAAGAGACTCCGGCATTTTCTTCTGTTATTGATGCACATGAGCTGAACTTTCTCTGTCCTTATGTTGTTATAATGTTGTTGATACGTTACCTGCAAGGTATGGTCAAATGTTACAAGGGAAGAGATATTATGGTCCTCTGTAGCTCAGCTGGTAGAGCACGGCGCTTGTAACGCCAAGGTAGTGGGTTCGATCCCCGGGACCACCCATACACAAAAATGTATGCACGCATGACTGTAAGTCGCTTTGGATAAAAGCGTCTGCTAAATGGCATATTATTATTATTATTATAACAAGAATATCCAGTGGGTGGACTATAGCTATGTATAGATCAAAGTAGAGTAGCAGAAGGTTATACATGTACTGTAGCTCAATGAACTAAGGCATGGCCTGAATGAAGGCTGCTACATGCATCATACTTTATCCATCAGTAGAATATGGCATATTTACTCCATCTCGTAGTATTGGTGATTTATCAACAGACAAGTCGCAGAATGTTTAAGGCACATTTTACATCATGCACAATATTGGGCAATATTTCTGCTCCTCAGCCAAGGGGGTTTCTGCCCTACCAGCTTAATGTGACATCTACCATGCTCTAATTTTAGCCATACTGATGATGGCTTAACAAGATGGTCCAAGTACTGCTCTCACACTGAAAATAGCTCAAAGTGACAAGGCCAAATGATCGCTACCCAAATTACAGCCACACAGTCACTGATGCTGCTTCTGGGCAAGCCAGGGATGAACCTGTGTCTTAAACACTTCAAATAATGCATTTCCTCTCTCTCCTTTGGCATTGGTTTGTCTCCACTGAGGCTCTCATAGAAATTCACTGAGAAGAATCACTGATAGACATTTTCTTCCTCCCTTCGTCTTTCCCCAGACTCGGAGAACAGAGAGAGTTTGTCCCAGAACAACATCACCCACATCCTGTCTGTGTACAACAATGCTAAACCTGTGCTGGAGGTGAGTGGGGCAGGCGGCCATAGAAGACACAAGGCCGGTTTCACAGACATAGACTGAATACATTGTTGTGTCTTGAGTAGGCTGGAGTAGGCTTCAATCTGGTTTAGTTGGTCAAGAACTGAAAATGTGATTTCATGACCAGTGACTATAACCTTGAATACCATGTCTTACATGAGTCAAACTTATAAACGTTAATTATTATTAACTTCCTCATACTCAGTCAGTGAATATGGGATTTTGTCTCAAATTCTAGAGAGATGTCTAATAACTTTTTTGGTCAGTATTCAGTTCCTTGATTTGATTCATAGGAATTGTGTAGTGTAACCAAATACGTACAGTATGACATAATTTTGTAAAAGTCGAAAACATAGATTTTGTAGTACACAGTTGAAGCCAGCTGGGGGTAGGGGTGTCTCACGCTTCAATAAATACCAGTGACATTGGGCTGTAGAACTTTAGACAAAACTTTAACTGTTCATTAGAGCACTTCACTCTACTTGAAGCATCATATTTGTATTTCTTTTACCTCTGTGGTTCATTTATAATACTCAGTTGAGTATGTGTGTGTATTTACTTGACTCATCCAACAACAATGTGCAGTTGATGACCACACACTTTACCTACTAATTACTGTTTCAAACAATGAAAAATAAATACAAGAAAGCAAATTTTCAGAAAGTGAATGATATACCGCTGATAAACTGTACTGTGACCACATGTAGATGGTATGTGTTGTGTGCAGAACAAAACTGACCCTTGTGTTGTGTTTGTACTCCTATCTGTTTACCTCTCACAGGACATGACCTACCTGTGTATCCACGCAGCTGATGCGTCTAGCCAGAACCTGTGAGTTACCACGCACGCACGCACACCATTCATTGTCAAACAAATCCACCAACACAAGCCACTCCACTGTGTACCATCGTCAGAGGTCCCTCTTTTCTTCCTGTGAACAATACATGACTCATGTGTCATATTGTTTCAACAACATCAGTTGAACTTAGGTCTTCAGTTTGTGGCTCCAGGGTGACACACAAGCAGGAAAGTAGATTAGTCACTTTGTCGTTGAAACAAATGAAATAAGCCTGGAAGTCTTTTAAGGGTTCATACAGTATGTGTCAGGTAGAGATAAACAAGGTACCTATAGTATCAAGTCAGAGACCAAAACAGTAAAAAACACTAAGGCCTGATAATCTAAAGGACTCTGAGATGCAGATATCTCAGTTTGACTTGTCTGGCTTTGCTATCAGAGCAGGAAAGAGTGTGGAGACGGTGCAGTATTTAAATGGCTGTAGTTTTATATAGACCCCATCACCACTGTGTGAAATGAGCTCCTAGATAGACTGCTGCTGCTTCACGTGTGTTATCAAGTCCCCCTCTTTCATTATAGCAGCAGACCAAAACGTTTACTTCTCTGTCTCTAAGCTGCTCTCATGTTTGGTGGGTCGCCATTGGCATACTACCATTTAGTATAAATACTGAAAATGTTATAAAACAAGTTGCAGAAATGTAACAGTTGAAAAAAAAAAATAATCAGGGGTTGAAACCGAAATTATTTTCCAATGGTTTCAGAACCACTCTTTTTTTCGTTCAGTTCCACTGTTCCGACCATCAAAATAAAGTTCAGAACCGGTTCGAACCCCCAAAAAGTACCGGTTTATATTGTTCCTTTCTGTTCCTTTTTTAACCTGTGAAATCTACCGTTTTTTACATTTAGCTCATTAAATTACTTCACCAATCAGTGCGGATAGAGCAGGCAAGCTAGTTGTTTACATGTGTGATGGACAGACAAGTGTAGCCTGTTGCGCAAGATGTGACTGAAATTCTACGAGTGGGGAGAGAGCAAGAGAGGGTTATGGAGCAGGCTTGAAGCGCTAGGCATGTTGTTATGACATGCATTATCTGAATTAGGTCCACAGAATTATACAGTAACTAGGCCTATAATATTCTTAACTAGCATTGAAAAAGCTAATAAAACATCTCTCTCCCCATCTTCTCACGCTTCTAACGTCAGTACAGAAGGGGGAGGGGCAGGTAACCTAAACATGCACACACATCTGTAAAGATTTTCAGCTTGCAGGCAGAAGCTGGAATACGTTTCTGAGTGACAGAGGCGCTTTGTTGCGTTTTTTTGTGGGACTAGAAAAATATGCCTGGAACATAAAAGAGTGTTATTAACCGGTTTCCATGCTTTTAAAATAGTGGTTCTGTTCTGGAACAGTATGGACCACTTTCGTTCCCGGTTCCATTTCTGTTCCTTGAAAAATTTCATTCTTTTCAGGTTTTCGGTTCTGTTCCCTGAACCGGTTCCAACCCCTGAAAATAATAATACAAATGTTGTAACAATGTGAGACGAGAATCATTTAAGTAGAAAGGGACTCCGACTCTAGTGTTGTGGTGGTCATTGGAGACATGTCTTTCATGTCACTTGATTACACATTGTGGTTATTTGAAAATAAATGTAGTGTCAGAGTTCCCCTACCATCATATGCTAACCCTGTGATGTCTCTCCAAGTGACTTGACAGCTGAGGGTAGAGTCCCTGTAGCACTGCGAGGGTTCTCCTCAGCTCTGCTCTGCTCTGTGTGGGTGTCCTTCCTTCCACCCATGCCATTATCACTTTCACATTCAGTCTTTAGTAGAGTTGAATATTTTCGGGGTATTTAAAAAATGTTCCATCCCAAGAATTAATCACTTCTCTCCCAGGCACCCGGTATTTCCCGCCAAAACCGGAAGTGTCATTCCAAAGCATATAAAACATATACATTGAGTGTACCAAACATTAGGAACACCTTCCTAATATTGAGTTGCTCCCCCTTTTGCCCTCAGAACAACCTCAATTAATGGACTCTACAAGGTGTCGAAAGCGTTCCACAGGGATGCTGGCACATGTTGACTCCAATGCTTTCCACAGTTGTGTCAAGTTGGCTGAATGTCCTTTGTGTAGTGGACCATTCTTGATACACACAGAACATTGTTGAGCGTGAAAAACCCAGCAGACCCGGACCCTAATGGTCGACTATCAAGTGCTCTGATGGGGAGTGGAATGGATAGGGGAACCAATGAAATGCCTAGACGGCGTGAGAATGCCCTGTCCATAAAGTTCTTTGCTGCGCCTGAATCGACTGGCACCTTACACTGGGGAACTACCATGATATCGGGAAAGTAGATGGGTAGGGTACAGTGCGCAGCAGAGGGCTCTGAACGAGTGTGGGTGTTCGATACCTGAGGTGATGCGAGAGTGCCCCGCCTGCCGCCTCCAGACCCAAAAGAGCATTGACGACCACGTGTGGTGTACTGTCCCTTCGTGCCACCCGAGTGACACTGTCGCTGTCGTCCTCCGCTCTTTCTGATGGCGGCTCCACCCAGCTCCATCAGCTCGGGATCCGAGAAGTAGAGCTCCAGTTGAAGGAGGAATCCTTGGCAGAGCGCCGCCGTCCCGTCGAACTCCCGTGATCGGGATATGTGGATCCCTCCGGGTGCTGGGGTGTAGGTGGCTGGATCCGATTGGCCAGC
This sequence comes from Coregonus lavaretus, assembly GCF_964263955.1. Classification (NCBI taxonomy): domain Eukaryota; kingdom Metazoa; phylum Chordata; class Actinopteri; order Salmoniformes; family Salmonidae; genus Coregonus; species Coregonus lavaretus. Next base: position 9,467,404 of record NC_139991.1, on the reverse strand, counting down.
TGGTCTCGACAGACCGGGTTCTCTCCTCTCCAGGTGTTGGACGATCTGAAGAACCCGATCCATCGCTTCCCCCAAGCTGGCCAGCATCGTGGAATGCTCCTGGACCCGTGCCACAACTCCAGGCATGCGCTCCTCTCCCGCTGACTCCATAGCGGGTGGGTGATTCTGTGATGAGTGTGATTAGAAGGAGTCAGGCGCAGGAGGGTAAATCACCGAATACAGAGTTTATTCCGTCGTACACAGTTGCGCTGGATAGCGACAACAAAATACAGGCACAGGGGAATAATCTACCCCGGCAATACAAGGTACGGGTAGCTCCAACAAAATACAGGCACAAGGGAATAATCTACCCCAGCAATACAAGGTACGAGTAGCTCCACCGAGCTACACTCAACTCACATAAAACAATCACCCACAAGGACAAGCGGGCAGAGGGAACACTTATACATGGACTAATGAGGGGATATGAACCAGGTATGTGTTATTGACAAGACAAGGCAAAAGGAATGATGATATATGGAGTAGCAGTGGCTAATAAGCCGGTGACAACGAACGCCGAAGCCTTCCCAAACAAGGAGGGGAGGCAGCCTCGGCGGAAGTCGTGACACCTACAAGCAACTGATGCAGACCTTTGGAACATCTACATTTCTAATAAATCAATGTAATTTAGCCTACACCATCACAATAAATCCATTATTTATTTTAGACAGGTCTAAAGAAACATGATATGAAGAAAATGTAGTCTATTTCAGATGAACAGAATAGCATACTCTGACTAGTCCTTATGTTAGGCCCTGATCTGGCTATGGCTATAGGTTACACTAGTTCATTTAGCAGACAAGATTTGCTTGGAATTCCATGGCATTATTTTATATAATTTTATAGCATGAAGAATACAATTGAACATAGCTGAATAAAATAGGATATTCTCTCCAAACGATTTGAGGGAGTGCGCACATGCGGCTATTCTGTGTTGAGCGGTTAACAAAGGAACAGGTACTCCTGTATGCTTAATTTAGAGTTATTTATGTAACTTTAGTTGTGATACCAATGTTGGGCTATATGTTTTGATTTTTAATACATTTAATACATTCTAATGATGCGACTCTAATGATGATTTGAAAAAAAGTTGCCTGGAAGGCATGAGCTCTGCTTTGTTTTTTGCGCAGACTGTACACACTTCATCAGTCTCTCATTCATAATTTGACAAGCACTTGATAATGCCTCAGGGACAGTGGCAGGTGGGGAGTTTGACTGGGGCGATACACCTGTCAAACGGTAACGCAGGTGTCCTAAGGCGAGCTCAGGATGGACAGAAACCTCCCGTGGAGCAGAAGGGCAAAGGTGCATTTTATGGTGAAAATTATCTTCCCAAAACTTGAAACTCAAGCGCTTCCTATGTATGCCAGTTAGGCTCTACACCCATTGTAAAGTGGAATAATGTGCATATTTTAAGAAGTTATTTGGCCACTTTAGTTGTGATACAAACCTTATCAAAACATATAGGCCTATGGGCTAGGCTACATGAGGTGTGCGACTATGATTTGAAAAAGTCACACAAAAAAAGGTATGCGCTGTTTCTTGACTTAAGCTGGGCATCATTCACAAGTGATAATATATAATTCACAAGTGATAGGCTAATAGTCACACATCAGACAATTCTTGATTTAAATACGAAATAATATATGTGTGAAATTTGTTTTGATTTAGTATGGACCATTGTCATGCACCTGTCTCGAAACAGGGGCAGGGGAGCAAAATACATGTAATCTATGCACTTAAATAGCGAAGGTAGGACGCTTTTCCTGTGGTTCATTTTCATGCCAGCCAGGTAGGCTATACTCCTGTTGTAAAGAGAAGCAATGTGCTTAATATTAGGAAAGTTGAGAAATAAGTATAGTAATTCTGGCCTATAGAAAGCTGATGGGATCCTCCTCTTTTTAATGGAGGCCATCACTCTGTTTTCTCACGCAATTGCATAGCCTATAGAAATGTTACGCAACATGAGTGTTTGATTAGATTTTCAATTACATTTGCAATGATGTCAGAGTGATTAGAGGGACAATAGAGTGCTGAGTACCAGGCAGTTAGCAAGTTTGGTAGGCTACTAATGACCATCAGCAGCATCAGAGCTTGGAGAAGCCTAATTACGGTCACCTGGAATTTGACTGCCGTCATGACTCGTGTCCACCGGTGTGGCGGTAATATGGTCACCATAACAGCCCTAATATACATTTCTATAATTTGTAGGCTGACGCATATATACCTTTCATAAGGTGTGTATTGCGCAAGAGACAGAGGCTATAAGTTAGAAGCTTATACATAACCCATCATTTATTAGCTAAATATAAGGCTAGTACTGCATTGGATTTATTTCCTGAAAGAGGTAAGCTCGGACATACAGTACTTTTCCAACAGTCTTGAAGGAGTTCCCACATATGCTGAGCACTTGTTGGCTGCTTTTTCTTCACTGTGCGGTCCAACTCATCCCAAACCATCTCAATTTGATTGAGGTCGGTTGATTGTGGAGGCCAGGTCATCTGATGCAGCACTCCATCACTCTCCTTCTTGGTCAAATAGCCCTTACACAGCCTGGAGGTGTGTTTGGTCATTGTCCTGTTGAAAAACAAATGATAGTCCCACTAAGCGCAAACCAGATGGGATGGCGTATGGCTGCAGAATGATGTGGTAGCCATGCTGGTTAAGTGTGTCTTGAATTCTAAATAAATCACTGACAGTGTCACCAGCAAAGCACCCCCACACCATCACACCTCCTCCTCCATGCTTCACGTGGGAACCACACATGCAGAGATCATCCGATCACCTATTCTGCGTCTCACAAAGACACTGCAGTTGGAACCAAAAATCTCAAATTTGGACTCATCAGACCAAAGGACAGATTTCCACCGGTCCAATGTCCATTGCTCGTGTTTCTTGGCCCAAGCAAGTCTTTTCCGTATTGACTGACCTTCATGTCTTAATGTAATGATTGACTGCCATTTCTCTTTGCTTATTTGAGCTGTTCTTGCCATAATATGGACTTGGTCTTTTACCAAATAGGGCTATCTTCTGGATACCATCACTACCTTGTCACAACACAACTGATTGGCTCAAACGCATTAAGAAGGAAATAAATTCCACAAATTAACTTTTAAGAAGGCACACCTGTTAATTGAAATGCATTCCAGGTGACTACCTCATGAAGCTGGTTGAGAGAATGCCAAGAGTGTGCAAAGCTGTCATCTGGTACCTATGACCTGCACCATCTGTTGAGTTTGTTCTGTGTCCTCTGTCCACATTAATTACTGCTCATTACATTAGTATTGTAGCACGCTGTGTAGCGCAGTAAGGATAACTACCAGGGTGGAATGTCCTACCCTGCTTTTCATACCTGGACAGAAACACCCTGTCTGCCAGTCAGTCAGAAAGACAGACAGACACTAGTGTTAAAGACATGCTCCGTAATTTTGGCGACTAGTAAGTCTTTTTTTTAAACCTCACGCAAGCAGATCATAACCCAGTCAGCCTTTCAATCACTTGTCTTCTCAGAGGAAAATAAGAAGGCGAGAGATGATAATGATGAGGGTGGTTGGTTGGAGGTTGCGGAGGACGGGATGTTGTTGTTGGGTTGGGGGGCCTCTGACCCCCATGTCGCAACAAACTGGTCTGCAGGCAGCAGGAAGGAAGCCTTGCTGTGACATCCTGCTGTGCCTCGGTCACCAGGCCTATTATAGTCCCTCTGTCACAATCCCTAGGCTGGGAAAACAGGAGTAACGGTTGCCCCTCATGTTTCATCACGTCCCCCTGTCCCCCGCTCCTAGAGACCAGGCCAGGGACTGACATGGCTAGGGTACTCTAGGGGCTAGGACTGGGGGCCTCTATCTGTGAGCTAGTGATGAGTCTCTGAGAGTGTGTCAAATTATTGTGGTAGGATGCTGACCTGACCCCCACTTCATGTTGTTTTATTAAACACTCAAGAACCAAGAATTAGAATCAGGTGGACATGTCCTATATATTCAGTTACCAGATATCACAAAACTAAAGCACCACAGAGTCTTTGTTTGGAGACAGCCATAAACTGTATTTTGAAAGTACCATACAGTTTGCCGCTGTCCTTCATTTGTGAATATACACTGAGTGTACCAAACATTAGGAACACCTTCCTAATATTGAGTTGCACCCACCCCCGGTCCTTTTTCCCTAAGAACAGCCTCAATTCGTTGGGGCATGGACTTTACAAGGTGTCGAAAGCGTTCCACAGGGATGCTGGCCCATGTTGACTCCAATGATTCCCACAGTTGTGTCAAGTTGGCTGAATGTCCTTTGGGTGGTGGACCATTCTTGATACACACGAGAAACTGTTGAGCGTGAAAAACCCAGCATCGTTGCAGTTCTTGACACAAACCGGTGCACCTGGCACCTACTACCATACCCATTTCAAAGGCACTTAAATATGTTGTCTTGCCCATTCACCCATTGCACACATACACAATCCATGTCTCAATTGTCTCAAGGCTTAAAAATGATTATTTAACCTGTCTCCTCCCCTTCATCGACACTGATTGAAGTGGATTTAACAGGTGACATCAATAAGGGATCATACCTTTCACCTGGATTCACCTGGTCAGTCTATGTCATGGAAAGAGCAGGTGTTTTTAATGTTTTGTAAACTCAGTGTAAGATCCTAATTATTTTTGTTTTCATTTGGAGTTCAGCCTTTCAAAACACCAAATAATCACCACATAATACATTTCTGCACATTTAACAAGATAGCCGGAAACCGCTGGACCAGAAAGAATTAGAAAAGTGCTGAGGAGACATCTTTCAGCAAGAGTTTGGCTCCAAGTGAGGAGGGAACATGCAATCCATCTATTTTAGCCCCTGTCTGTTGAGTGGATTGGGTAACCAAGCAGCCTTTGCTGTTAGAGGACAATCCTCCCCACCATATGACTCTCCTATTGCACAATGCTTCACTACTATTTCCAATAGTGTTTGGAGTGGTAGTCATACACCAACACCAAAACACGGATCAAGTCACAGTATAGGGTAGACGGAGGGAGAACGTTAGTTGGGGTATGCTGTATTGATCTACATGAAAAGATGATCTCTAAAGATGGAATGATAGTGGTTGTAATGTCCGGGAGGGAAGCAGTATAGGAGTCCCCTATACTCTCATTACCTCACAGTCCAAAAAAGGTGCATGAATTGACAAACCAACGGATTGTGAGAGAGATATTATGACTTTCTTGGATGACAATGAAAGTTGAGTAGAAAATACTTATAGGTTCTCCTAGTAGTGTCCAGTGGAGAGTGCTACTAAACAAGACAACTGTATAGGGGAGATCACTTCCACCACCACCTCGAGAGTAAGCTACCCATTCCTTCCCCCTCCATAACATCGTTGTGCGTCTTTTCCTACTAGCACTGACTTTGCTGATAACTACTTTGTTGAGGGAAAATTTACTTGCTACGATTGTGATATGTTGTTGTCTCACCTACAGTAGCTATCTTAAGATGAATGCACTAATGTAAGTCGCTCTGGATTAGAGCATCTGCTATATGACTAAACTGTCAAATTTGCCCTGGGACATCCCAGTGATGTGATGATTGGACACAGATACATGGTTACTTGGGTATCAGACAGGACAGGTATCTATCTGGACATCATGACTGAGATTAAACGGATTGAAGGAACTTGTGCTGTGCAGAGATGGAATCCAGATGACTTTTACACCTTAGTTTCACTTCTTCCAGTTCTTTCTCATATCCCATAAAATCTGACCTGAAATCTATTTATATATTTATAGATCTGGTCTCACCTAGGGCTGTGGCGGTCATTACATTTTGTCAGCCGGTGATTGTCAAGCAAATTACTGCCGGTCCCACGGTAATTGACTGTTAATTAACATAAACATATTTGAGCTTCTCCTGGCTTCCACACATAGCCTACAAGCCACTGATGCAGACTTTTGGAACATCTACATTTAAAAAAGTCTAATAAATCCATGTAATATAGCCTACACCATCACAATAAATCCATTATTTATTTTAGACAGGTCTAAAGAAACATGATATGAAGAAAATGTAGTCTATTTCAGAAGAACAGAATAGCATACTCTTAGTTGTCCTTATGTTAGGCCCTGATATGTCTATGCCATATTGCTGTGGGCTACACTAGTTCATTTAGTAGACAAGATTTGCTTAGAATTCCGTGGCATTTTTTATATTATTTTATAGTATGAAGAAGGATACAATTGAACATAGCTGAATAAAATAGAAAGGATATTTTCTCCAAACGATTTGAGGGAGTGTGCATATGCGGCTATTTTGTGTTGAGCGGTTAACAAAGAAACAGGTACTCCTGTATGCTTAATTTAGAGTTATTTATGTAACTTTAGTTGTGATACAAATATTGGGCTATATGTTTTGATTTTTAATACATTATAAGGCTGCATGATGGGACTCTAATGATGATTTGAAAAAAGTTGCATGAAAGGCATGAGCGCTGTTTTTTTTTTTGCGCAGTCTGTACACACTTCATCAGTCTCTCATTCACAATTTCACAAGCACTTGATAATGCCTCAAATTTCCCAGCGGCATCCCCTTTGTGTGGCTGTAATGCCCCCTAAAAAAATCCATGTATTTTCGGCCAGTGGCCGTTTTGCCCTTGGTCTGAATATAATAATTATAATTCCCTTCTCCTGGCTGCACGCTCTGAAGCACCTCTCAATCACATGGCTCTCCATCACGTGATTGGGTCTTTCTCAAAGGCTACGGTACCAGTCAAAGGTTTGGACACACCTACTCATTCAAGGGTTTTTCTTTATTTTTACTATTTTCTACATTGTAGAATAATAGTGAAGACATCAAAACTATTAAATAACACTTATGGAATCATGTAGTAACCAAAAAAGTATTAAACAAATCAAAATATATTTGAGATTTGAGATTCTTCAAGTAGCCACCCTTTGCCTTGATGACAGATTTGCACACTCTTGGCATTCTCTCAACCAGCTTCACCTGGAATGCTTTTCCAACAGTCTTGAAGGAGTTCCCACATATACTGAGCACTTGTTGGCTGCCTTTCCTTCACTCTGCGCACCGACTCATCCCAAACCATCTCAATAAGGGATCATAGTTAAGGGATCATAATTTGGTTGAGGTTGGGGGATTGTGGAGGCCAGGTCATCTGATGCAGCACTCCATCACTCTCCTTCTTGGTAAAATAGCCCTTACACAGCCTGGAGGTGTGTTGGGTCATTGTCTTGTTGAAAAACAAATGATAGTCCCACTAAGCCCAAACCAGATGGGATGGCGTATCGCTGCAGAATGCTGTGGTAGCCATGCGGGTTTAGCTCATGTTTTCCTCTGCTCTCCTGACCATCAGGTCACACACACACACACACACACACACACACACACACACACACATACATACACACACACACATACACACACACACATGTTCTTATCATTATCTACTCCCTGCTCGGGCAGGCTGCATTCCTTAGTTATCGCCGTCCTCACAATATCCTGCAACATATTTCATACTCTCTTCCAAGCCTAACGGTTTCTCTCCTCCCTACATTGGGAGGCCTCTTTATCTTGGTTTCTCAGTTGTCTGTAGACAGTTCTCCTTGTCCTTTGTTGTCTGGTCTAACTCCTACTCGCATTGCTAAATAGTAACACAATGTCATAATCTTAACTTGCCCTCATCTTGTTAAAAGACAAATAAAGAAAAACCCTTGAATGAGTAGCTGTGTCCAAACTTTTGACTTTTTGTCATCAAACAAGATGAGTAGGCCAAACGAACCGAAAAAGCACTAGCCTATGTCAATCTACTATCCCCCATAGTACAAAAGTTGACCTATTCTATTCTGTGAGAGCAATAAATATTTGAAACATAGTCTGGGACAGTTGTGGGATGCGATAGATCCCAAATTAATACAACCACTATCATCAAAAAACCTTTTTTAAGCAATGAGCCTGATGCAACAGATGAGAACGTTTAGCTTAAAATGTTGATAAACTATTAGGCTATTTCTTCACATTATAAGTGCAGCAATGCGCACACGGCAGTAAGCTATAAGCGTGAATGTTCCATTAGCAGGAAAACACAATTTTCAAAAGTGACTGCAAATGCAATTATGAATGTAATGCTTTTATTATAAAGGTGCATTTTTATGGTGAAGATTATCTTCCCCAAACTTGAAACTCACACGCAGCATATGTATTCCAGTTAGACCCGTTGTAAAGCGGATTAATGTGCTTAATTTTAAAGTTATTTGGCCACTTTAGTTGTGATACAAACCTTATCAAAACATATACAGTGGGGGAAAAAAGTATTTAGTCAGCCACCAATTGTGCAAGTTCTCCCACTTAAAAAGATGAGAGAGGCCTGTAATTTTCATCATAGGTACACGTCAACTATGACAGACAAATTGAGAAAAAAAATCCAGAAAATCACATTGTAGGATTTTTAATGAATTTATTTGCAAATTATGGTGGAAAATAAGTATTTGGTCACCTACAAACAAGCAAGATTTCTGGCTCTCACAGACCTGTAACTTCTTCTTTAAGAGGCTCCTCTGTCCTCCACTCGTTACCTGTATTAATGGCACCTGTTTGAACTTGTTATCAGTATAAAAGACACCTGTCCACAACCTCAAACAGTCACACTCCAAACTCCACTATGGCCAAGACCAAAGAGCTGTCAAAGGACACCAGAAACAAAATTGTAGACCTGCACCAGGCTGGGAAGACTGAATCTGCAATAGGTAAGCTGCTTGGTTTGAAGAAATCAACTGTGGGAGCAATTATTAGGAAATGGAAGACATACAAGACCACTGATAATCTCCCTCGATCTGGGGCTCCACGCAAGATCTCACCCCGTGGGGTCAAAATGATCACAAGAACGGTGAGCAAAAATCCCAGAACCACACGGGGGACCTAGTGAATGACCTGCAGAGAGCTGGGACCAAAGTAACAAAGCCTACCATCAGTAACACACTACGCCGCCAGGGACTCAAATCCTGCAGTGCCAGACGTGTCCCCCTGCTTAAGCCAGTACATGTCCAGGCCCGTCTGAAGTTTGCTAGAGTGCATTTGGATGATCCAGAAGAGGATTGGGAGAATGTCATATGGTCAGATGAAACCAAAATTGAACTTTTTGGTAAAAACTCAACTCGTCGTGTTTGGAGGACAAAGAATGCTGAGTTGCATCCAAAGAACACCATACCTACTGTGAAGCATGGGGGTGGAAACATCATGCTTTGGGGCTGTTTTTCTGCAAAGGGACCAGGACGACTGATCCGTGTAAAGGAAAGAATGAATGGGGCCATGTATCGTGAGATTTTGAGTGAAAACCTCCTTCCATCAGCAAGGGCATTGAAGATGAAACGTGGCTGGGTCTTTCAGCATGACAATGATCCCAAACACACCGCCCGGGCAACGAAGGAGTGGCTTCGTAAGAAGCATTTCAAGGTCCTGGAGTGGCCTAGCCAGTCTCCAGATCTCAACCCCATAGAAAATCTTTGGAGGGAGTTGAAAGTCCGTGTTGCCCAGCGACAGCCCCAAAACATCACTGCTCTTGAGGAGATCTGCATGGAGGAATGGGCCAAAATACCAGCAACAGTGTGTGAAAACCTTATGAAGACTTACAGAAAACGTTTGACCTGTGTCATTGCCAACAAAGGGTATATAACAAAGTATTGAGAAACTTTTGTTATTGACCAAATACTTATTTTCCACCATAATTTGCAAATAAATACATTAAAAATCCTACAATGTGATTTTCTAGATTTTTGTTCTCAATTTGTCTGTCATAGTTGACGTGTACCTATGATGAAAATTACAGGCCTCTCTCATCTTTTTAAGTGGGAGAACTTGCACAATTGGTGGCTGACTAAATACTTTTTTCCCCCACTGTAGGCCTATGGGCTAGGCTACATGAGGTGTGCGACTATGATTTGAAAAAGTCGCAAAAAAAGGCATGTGCTGTTTCTTGCCTTAAGCTGTGCATCATTCACAAGTGATAATATATAATTCACAAGTGATAGGCTAATATTGTCACCCATCAGACTATTCTTGATTTAATCTTGTCTTTACATATACTAAATAATATCTGTGTGAAATTTGTTTTGATTTATCATGCACCTGTCTAGAAAAAAAGGAGGAATCTCTGCACTTAAACAGCGAATGGAGGACGCTATTCATGTGATTCATTTTCATGCCAGCCAGGTAGGCTATACTCCTGTTGTAAAGAGAGGCAATGTGCTTAATATTAGGAAATTTGATAAATAAATATAGTAAGACTAGCATATAGAAAGCTGATGGGATCCGCCTCTTTTTAATAGAGCCATCACTCTGTTTTCTCATGCAATTGCATAGCCTATAGAAATGTTGCGCAACATAAGCTCATGGGCTCTCATGAAGTGTTTGATTAGATTTTTTTTCTACATTTTCATTTATGTCAGATTGATTAGAGGGACAATAGAGTGCTGAGTACCAGGCAGTTAGCAAGTTTGGTAGGCTACTAATGACCATCAGCAGCATCAGAGCTTGGAGAAGCCTAATTACCGCCTAATTTCGTGGTCCTCTGTAGCTCACCTGGTAGAGCACGGTGCTTGTAACGCCAAGGTAGTGGGTTCGATCCCCGGGACCACCCATACACCAAAAAAAAAATGTATGTACGCATGACTGTAAGTCGCTTTGGATAAAAGCGTCTGCTAAATGGCATATTATTATTATTATTATTATTATTATTACTAAACGGTCACGTGGAATTTGATTGCCGTCATGACTCGTGACTGCGGGTGTGGCGGTAATATGGTCACCTTATCAGCCTTAGTCTCACCTACAGTGAGGGAAAAAAGTATTTGATCCCCTGCTGATTTTGTACGTTTGCCCACTGACAAAGAAATTATCAGTCTATAATTTTAATGGTAGGTTTATTTGAACAGTGAGAGACAGAATAACAACAAAAAAATCCAGAAAAACGCATGTCAAAAATGTTATAAATTGATTTGCATTTTAATGAGGGAAATAAGTATTTGACCCCTCTGCAAAACATGACTTAGTACTTGGTGGCAAAACCCTTGTTGGCAATCACAGAGGTCAGACGTTTCTTGTAGTTGGCCACCAGGTTTAGACACATCTCAGGAGGGATTTTGTCCCACTCCTCTTTGCAGATCTTCTCCAAGTCATTAAGGTTTTGAGGCTGACGTTTGGCAACTCAAACCCTCAGCTCCCTCCACAGATTTTCTATGGGATTAAGGTCTGGAGACTGGCTAGGCCACTCCAGGACCTTAATGTGCTTCTTCTTGAGCCACTCCTTTGTTGCCTTGGCCGTGTGTTTTGAGTCATTGTCATGCTGGAATACCCATCCACGACCCATTTTCAATGCCCTGGCTGAGGGAAGGAGGTTCTCACCCAAGATTTGACGGGACATGGCCCCGTCCATCGTCCCTTTGATGCGGTGAAGTTGTCCTGTCCCCTTAGCAGAAAAACACCCCCAAAGCATAATGTTTCCACCTCCATGTTTGACGGTGGGGATGGTGTTCTTGGGGTCATAGGCAGCATTCCTCCTCCTCCAAACACGGCGAGTTGAGTTGATGCCAAAGAGCTCCATTTTGGTCTCATCTGACCACAACACTTTCACCCAGTTCTCCTCTGAATCATTCAGATGTTCATTGGCAAACTTCAGACGGGCCTGTATATGTGCTTTCTTGAGCAGGGGGACCTTGCGGGCGCTGCAGGATTTCAGTCCTTCACGGCATAGTGTGTTACCAATTGTTTTCTTGGTGACTATAGTCCCAGCTGCCTTGAGATCATTGACAAGATCCTCCCATGTAGTTCTGGGCTGATTCCTCACCGTTCTCATGATCATTGCAACTCCACGAGGTGAGATCTTGCATGGAGCCCAAGGCAGAGGGAGATTGACAGTTCTTTTGTGTTTCTTCCATTTGCGAATAATCGCACCAACTGTTGTCACCTTCTCACCAAGCTGCTTGGCGATGGTCTTGTAGCCCATTCTAGCCTTGTGTAGGTTTACAATCTTGTCCCTGACATCCTTGGAGAGCTCTTTGGTCTTGGCCATGGTGGAGAGTTTGGAATCTGATTGCTTCTGTGGACAGGTGTCTTTTAAACAGGTAACAAACCGAGATTAGGAGCACTCCCTTTAAGAGTGTGCTCCTAATCTCAGCTCCTTACCTGTATAAAAGACACCTGGGAGCCAGAAATCTTTCTGATTGAGAGGGGGTCAAATACTTATTTCCCTCATTAAAATGCAAATCAATTTATAACATTTCTGACATGCGTTTCTCTGGATTTTTGTTGTTGTTATTCTGACTCTCACTGTTCAAATAAACCTACCATTAAAATTATAGGCTGATCATTTCTTTGTCAGTGGGCAAACGTACAAAATCAGCAGGGGATCAAATACTTTTTTCCCTCACTGTATGATAAGACAATCCACATCCTGATATGATCAGTGATACACTTTTTACACTACACTGTTTATTCTGTACTTGTACTTATAAGGTCATGTATTTTTGTCTTTGCAGGTCACAGCATTTCAAAGAGAGCATCAGGTTCATCCATGAATGTCGTCTAAATGGAGGGGCCTGTCTGGTGCACTGGTACGTACACCACCTAACCATAAACCGCTAACTTTCTGTTGACCGTACCTGACCACTCCTGACTGTGCTCTCCCTGTCCCTGTCCTATAATGCAGCCTGGCTGGTGTGTCCCGTAGCACTACCATGGTGGTGGCCTACCTGATGACCGTCACCACCTACAGCTGGGAGGAGTGTCTGTCGGCTGTCAAGGCTGTGCGTTCCTTCGTAGGCCCGAACTATGGCTTCCAACAGCAACTACAGGAGTACCAGATGAACCAAGTCACAGAGGTAGGTACACACACATTAAAACACACAATACACACACACCCTGTATAGATAACATAATGATGTCCTCTAACCAAAAAAATATAGTCGCTGTGCCCTTGAGCAAGGCACTTAACCCTTAATGCTCCAGGTACGCTGTACAATGGCGACCCTGGCCATGACGCCCACACCCTGCGGGTGTCTCAGGGGGAGTTGGGATATGCAAAAAAATAACAGGACAAATATAAGCACCCCCCAAATTATTATTATTATTTTACATTTTCGTCATTTAGCAGACGCTCTTATCCAGAGCGACTTACAAATTGGTGCATTCACCTTATGATAGCCAGTGGGACAACCACTTTACAATTATTATTTTATTGGGGGGGTGGGGTAAGGGGGTGTAGAAGGATTACTTTATCCTATCCCAGGTATTCCTTAAAGAGGTGGGGTTTCAAGTGTCTCCGGAAGGTGGTGAGTGACTCCGCTGTCCTGGCGTCGTGAAGGAGCTTGTTCCACCATTGGGGTGCCAGAGCAGCGAACAGTTTTGACTGGGCTGAGCGGGAACTGTGCTTCCGCAGAGGTAGCGTAGCCAGCAGGCCAGAGGTGGTGAATGAACGCAATGCCCTCGTTTGGGTATAGGGACTGATCAGAGCCTGAAGGTACGGAGGTGCCGTTCCCCTCACAGCTCCGTAGGCAAGCACCATGGTCTTGTAGCAGATGCAAGCTTCAACTGGAAGCCAGTGGAGTGTGCGGAGGAGCGGGGTGACGTGAGAGAACTTGGGAAGGTTGAACACCAGACGGGCTGCGGCGTTCTGGATGAGTTGTAGGGGTTTAATGGCACAGCTTCCCGCAATTCAATTACTCGGGGGCAAAAAAACACCATGTAACACAGCTCAGGCGTAATATTTAGACTTGCATAGTTCAGGCCTATCAACGGTAAACAATTTCAATGAGTAAGAAGAATGCCGGTTAAGGCCCACCTTTTCTCTAACACCCACTCGGAAGCCAAACTGTTAGCTTACTCCCACTCAAAGTACAGAGTCACAGGAATGTGTCATCATCCAGCTGCCATCAGTTAATGATGCAACTGTATTTTACAAGGCCATGCCACTCCTGCCCTGTCAGGTTCATACTTTTGGTTTACTTTCACTTCTGTGGATGGAGGTGGGTCTCTGACAGTAAACCTGGAGCTCATCCTTCCTGGTTGCCTGTCTCAACTTTATATGACATACCAGGGATCATCCTAAACTCATCATGCTGCCCATTGGTCATCTGGGAGATGATCTCTGTGATGGCTGATGGCTTTGTCAGGACTTGCTGTTATGCCTGAGGTGGTTTATGAACCCTCAATGTATTTAGGCCAACAGAAGACAACAAGATCCTGTGTAAACTGTTTCTATGTGACTTTCGTCTGGGCCACCAGAAATACATAAGTTATTTAATTAGAAGTGCCATTATCATGCATATTAACCGTGACTTCACCCTCCTCCACTCTCATTTCACTAGACCTACACTAAAGTGTTTGCTGGTTTCAAAGTGAGTGTCTGTGTTGTCAGTTTATTTATAGCCATCTGCATATTATTCACACATTCAAGATGTAGTGGGGTGAGAAAATGGCTTTCCTGTTATGGGGCAGCTATTTCCACATACATCAGACTTCATACCTGTGAAAAGATGTGTGACATGCACACACACACACACACAAACGTTTCTAGACCATGCTGCAAAGAGAGCTGTGCATGGAGGTGGCTGAGAAGGGCTTTGAGTCTCTAGCTGGTGAGATGCACCCAGCCAGTGGTACTCAGTACGTGTTTGTAGTATACAGAAGGGGAACTGGAGGGGCTTGCTGAAATTGCATTAGCCTGCTACTGGCCATCACGTGACTGTAATTACTGTCAGAGGCTTGCAACATGTCTTCACCAAAGAATAAAAAAATATTTGTTATTTTCTTATTGTTTGGGTGATTTGCCAGTGATTTTGAGGGTCAAAGGGGAAATGGGATTTCTTTCTTCATGCTTTTCCCATGACTGTGTCTTAGAGAGAAATTGCTCTTGTCATCCCAATAGTTTGATCTATAGTGTTATACTGTATATAGGGTTGGTGATCAATTGTATCTTTTTTTCATTTCACGACACTGATACAACTAAGTTAGTATGTCTGTTGTTAAAAATGATTATAAATGCATTATTACGTAGAAGTTGACTTTACTTAAAATGGGTGTTTTGTTGAGTGTAAGTTAAGGTTCAGTGTGATAGTGTCTTAGGGGTTGTGTCCAGGTCACTGTGCCTCAGTTTTGACTTTGACTTACTTTGAATGGATTCAAAGCAGAGAGACGTTTTCAAGCAAACAAAACTGAAATGGACATCATTTGTTCCAATTTTGAGTAATCCTTTTCTCATGAATTGATGATCCGGATGTGAAAACTGGTAAAGGGATGGTGGAGAGTCTGACTCAAAGCTGGGTTTGGGATTCAAGTCCCCCGTCTGTCCTTATCATGTGTTGTCTAACTGTTCATTGTACCTTCCTTGGTGTGTATTTTTGTAACACAGTGCATTTCTTGTAAAGAGGTTTGAGTATGTTGTATGGCTGGTTATGGATGGTGGTAATGTGTGGGAGTCGCTGTGACACCTGACGGTTGTGTGGGAGGAAACATACGTCACTGCGACACACCTGAACACAACTCTTCTCTATTACCAGATGAACTTTCTTGGTTCATCTGGAACTCCTGAATTTATGATAGGAAGTCTGTAACACTATTTTGTATATAACATTACAATTATACTGTATATCATGATTACCCATCTAATGTAAATAATGTACCACTAGTTTGTTTACCTATAATCTATTACAGTCGTGTATAGGTTATTTATAAGTAAATCCCCAAATAAGTACACCTTACAATATTTTGTTGAACTATTACATTGGTGGCTATGCATTGAAACTAGTAGCCACCCACCACTCCATCCAAGACATGTCTACCAGAAGCATGTGATGTGCTGTTCCATTGTTGTAAATGTCAGCCATGTCTTCCCATAGCAAGCGTGAGAACTACACTGATCAATCCCTCTGTCCTGTGTGGAAGTCTGACCCAAAATAACTTAAACTGCACTTCTCTTTCTATACTCGGCCGGTCTTCAAATGACATCCATGTTTGTTGTGTTCTGTGAAGGGTAGCAATGTTCATGTCAGAACAATAATATGTCGAACTGTGTGGTTGTTTTGATCTCTCACTGCATTTCCAAAATGTTTATAAATGATGTCTATACTGTAGGTCCAGTGGTGTGGAACATATCTAAACTGCATAACCTATATTAGTGAAAACACAGGTGCCAAAAGAATGTGACAACTGAATCGAAAAGAAACTGAATGGTTAGGTTCATTAGGCTCACACTAGTGTGAACATTTTATTTGTCTCCTTATAATCCACAGTTCCCTCTTTGTATTAATATTGCGTTACTGAAATGCACAAAACAGTGAATCCTTTTGAACATAATTCCAAATATTACTTTCAGAGACACTTTCAGTTCGTCCTATTTCGCAAAGTATATGGTGTTACACAACAAATTATTAGATGGTTATTTCCTGGATTCCCTCCAGAAACCGCAAATCTGGATGCTCTGTTGGACTTGTTGACCTAAATGGTTAGCGCTTTACTGGAAGGGCAAGATGGAGCATGTCCCACAGGCTGTGGTACCACTCTGATAAAAGGAGGGCTGGGTAATGTTCAATTAACGTAGTGTGTGTCACACTTACAGAATCACCAGGACTGACATAGAAATAGAACACATGAATAAAAGGAATAAAAAACAATATTGGTCAAATACAATTTCTTGTGTAAAGTGTATTTTTCTACATGCTTCAATGGAATTGGGTGACATCACTTGAACAGTCACTACAATCTAGGCTGGCCCTAGATCTGTTTGTGCTTGAGAGCCCCGTACCTACTGTGTGAGGAATGTCAGAGGAGGAGTGACGGAAGTGGAGGCAGATTCCTGTTAAAGCTCTGATTCAGAGCTAGCTCTCCCCACCCCCTCCTCAGCTCTCACTGGTCCCTATGTAAGCCCACTGACCGCTGGGCTAAAGACCTGGGACTTCTGCCAGGGGTTTCCCACCCAACCCCTGCTGCCTCCCCGAGGCCCTCTAACCAGGACTAATCCCTGTGTACCGCTAAACCCAGAAAACACAGACACTGGGCCATTTTAGAGGACATTGTCTGTGCAAGGATATGATACTAACATTCCTCACAGAAGGTCACATCTTGTCTTGAGATCAGCATGTGTAACTTAAATTTTCACAAGTTACCAATGCAATGACATCAATGTATGATTTACATGCACAGAACTCAAGTTGGGATCAAGCCCAGAAGCAATGTTGTTAAAGCCAAAGTAAGTGAGTGTGTTTTTTCTCTGTACAGTTGCCGTGGTCAGAGACTTCTGACCCAACAGGGTCACAGCTGTTGGACCTCTTATGGCTCTCTGAGCTGCTGAGGAAAGTCCCTCGTTTTCAGAAATGTCTGCCGTCCATTTGCCAACCACACACAGAGATTGATCTAGAGATAGATTGCTTAGATTGTAGCTGCCTCTATCTACATCTATCACCATCTACTGGGAAGGAAAAGAAACCAAGAGAAAGTGTGGTAAACTACACCACAATGGAAAAATAACTTCTCACCCACACAGTCTCCTCTGATACCAGCACACTCTGCTCTCACATCCCACCCTTGGAGGACCATAGAACACAAATTGAGCTGAGCTGAACTGAATTGAATTACTTAATTCCATCGAACATGGTATTTTCTGTCTGTCTTGTTTCCAGTACAGGGCATGGCTGCGGGCCAGTTTCCGCCCCAGTCCCTTTAAGGACCAGGAGCAGGTGGGAGCCCTGCTGAACCAGTACATAGAGCAGCAGCAGCAGGAGAACCAGAGGAGAGGAGGGGACCACGGCTGGATGAACCAGGCCTCCAGTGTCTACCCTCTACCCTACAACGCCTACAACGGCTCTGGGGGCAACAGATGAGCCTGAGTGAGTCTCCCTGGTCCCACCAACCTCCAGCTCTGCCTGGAGAGTGAGACACAGGCCCAGTCCCAAAATCACCCCTAGGCACTTGTATAGATCTGAAAGGATCTGATGGGTATAAGTAGGGCCAGGGGTTTTCTCTTCACCAATACATTCTCCAGACCCTAGTCCTAAGCAATATGGTAATAGCTCCACCCTGCCCTCTGATAGACTAGGTGGAATTGTCACCCTATTGCCTGTAACTATTTAGTATTTGCAGGTCCCAAGTGCATAGGGGTTAGGGGTCTTTTGGGGCATTGGCTAACTGACTCTCTCACCACTGCACTACCTCCCGTGTCCCTCGCCACCTTCACCACTGAACTGACCTTAGTACAGCCTGATCAGGAGTTCTGATGCTCACTGAAGCCTTAGTCCAAACACCTCCACACCTCAAGACCTTGACCTTACAGCCACATACTACCATGAGGCTTCACCTGTCCTATAACCTCGCCTCAATTCATCTCTAAACATTTAAGGCCAAACAAATAAAGAAGTGTAGGACTAGCAGTTTTTTCGTAATCATATGTCTTCACACAAAAAAACATCAGCCTAAAACCTATAACTAGGACCTGGTTAGGTCACATGGTAAGACAAAAGTCCTGCACCTAACATTACATTTTAATCAATGTTATTAATATGTTTACCAATATGTTATTACATGGTACCATGATTACATAATGTTAAATGCAGTCCGCTGGTTAGATGGAGGATCTGATTGGTGTTGAGGGTTTAATGGACATAGAATGAACATAAGATGCTCTCCGCCCTTATTTAAGCTGATCCAGCTACTGTATACCTGCATGTGATAAAGCTTTAAATAACAGCAGTTTTGCCATAGAAAATGAATGCCTCATTCCAGTCAGTAAAATGAAGGATCATTACAGCCCAAAGCCATAACGTGGGGTCTTCCTAAAATGTACGTAAATGTTCTATGGAAATTTGTCTTGTCAATTCATCAGAAGTTATAAATATTATTTTATTTTTAGGGAATTTTTAAGATCTTTGTTAAATGTTTAGCGGTACAAATTCTGTTGTATCATAGTGTATGTATCTGCTTTTTTAATATGAAAATGTACACTTTCATTGTTTGCCCAAAAATAAATCTGCTAATAAATACTATTATGAAGCCAAAGCAGTATCTTGTTATTGAGACTGAAACAACCTTACAACATATACAACAATTGTATAAGGCTGGCTACAAACCAAAGTATTATCAAATCAAAACAAAACAAATGTGTGTTTGTGTCCACACGTACGTGTGTGTGTGGACCGAGTTTGGGAAACTTGCTTTTTAATCGCTTTGGTACTATTTCCGCAAGTATGTGGTAAAATTTCACAACTCTTAGTACAAAACTCAAAACGTATCATCAAAAAGGCCGTTTTTTTTTCAAACTTTAAGAGGTCAAAGAGGTGGGCATGGGCCCCATGAAAGAGGTGGGCATGGGCCCCGTCAGGGAACTGTTGTATCTAATGAAGTCCGGGCCATCGTCATTGACTGTGTGGTAAACAGAGGCCTTACCATGGCAGAGGCTGCCAAATTATTTCACCCCAATCTGAAAAGATCAACTGCCAATTTGATCATGAGAACATTTCGCCAAGAAAACCGGTAAGACTGCAGGATATGCACTATGCTTTACCATTACATTTACAGTAAATGACATTGTAATGCATGTCAATTCACAAAACATGTTACAATATTCTTACAGTATGATCTATTGACAGTATACTCTGTTCTATCCTCAGAAATGACAGAAAACCCAATGGTGGTGGCCGTGTGCTGACCGACCAGTAGGAGTGGGCAGTGGTGGAAATGGCGAGGGCCAGGAATGACATACGGCTGTCTGAAATAAAGCAGGCCATTGAGGAGAACGATGACACCTTTGCCAATGTGGCATCCATCAGCCTACCAACAATCGGCCACATTTTGAAGAGGCACCAGGTATCAATGAAAAACATTTACCTTGTGCCTTTTGAGAGAAACGACGACTGGGTGAAACAACTGAGGGCCGAGTATGTTTAGGTACAGCGCTATACTGTTACTATTTGATGCACATGCTACTTCACAATATAATGTTGGAACTATACTGTAAAAATAACTAATCACAATATATTTTTAGAGGGTGATGGTGCTTGATGCTGCTGTGAACAATCACAAGTATATCTTTGTTGATGAAGCGGGCTTCAACCTGGCCAAAACTCGGCTCCGTGGGCGGAACCTCATCAGCCAACGGGCGACCGTCCAAGTGCCTGGACAACGTGGGGGAAACATCTCCATGTGCGCAGCTATCTCTGAAGATGGTGTGGTAGGAGATCGGCCATTACTTGGATCTTACAACGCTGCACACCTCATTGTGTTTTTCAATCAAATTGAGCAGGCCTGTCAAGGTGAAGGGGTCACCTATGTCATTGTGTGGGACAATGCTAGGTTCCACCATGCAGAGGTGGGTCAGGCATGTTTCGGGCCCATCCCCCATTTGTGACACTATACCTGCCCCCATACTCTCTATTCCTCAACCCTACTGAGGATTTCTTTTCAGCATGGAGGTGGAAGGTGTCCGGCCCAAATCCCCGTCATTCGCATGAGAAAGAGACGGAGATATCGTGGACGTAGTTCGGGGTGCCTTGTAAGGATCCGACGGCGAGTGAGTAATCTGCCTCTTTCATCAGTACTATTAGCCAACGTACAATCATTGGAAAACAAAATGGACAACCTACGATCATGGATATCCTACCAACGGGACATTAAAAACTGTAATATCTTATGTTTCACCGAGTCGTGGCTGAACGACAACATGGATAACATACGCTACATAGATAGAATGGCTGGTGCACGAAATCTAATATTAAGGAAGTCTAGGTTTTGCTCGCCTGAGGTAGAGTATCTCGTATCTCTAAGGCACCGCATCGCAGTGCTAGCTGTGCCACTAGAGATCCTGGTTTGAATCCAGGCTCTGCTGTAGCCGGCCGCAACCGGGAGACCAATGGGGCGGCGCACAATTGGCCCAGCGTCGTCCAGGGTAGGGGAGGGAATGGCCGGCAGGGAGGTAGCTCAGTTGGTAGAGCATGGCGTTTGCAACGCCAGGGTTGTGGGTTCGATTCCCACGGGGGGCCAGTATGAAAATAAAAAAGAATAATGTATGCACTAACTGTAAGTCGCTCTGGATAAGAGCGTCTGCTAAATGACGTAAATGTAAATGTAATGTAAGCTGTAGACCACGCTATTTACCAAGAGAGATTTCATCTATATTTTTCCTAGCTGTCAAATTACCACCACAAACCGATGCTGGCACTAAGACTGCACTCAAAGAGCTGTATAAGGCCATAAGCAAACAAGAAAACGCTCATCCAGAGGCAGCGCTCATAGTGGCCAGGGACTTTAATGCAGGGAAACTTAAATCCATTGTACCTCATTTCTACCAGCATTTTAAATGTGCAACCAGAGGGAAAAAAACTCTAGACCACCTTTACTCCACACACAGAGATGCGTGCAAAGCTATCCCTCCCCCTCCATTTCACAAATCTGACCATAATTCTATCCTCCTGATTCCTGCTTATAAGCAAAAACTAAAGCAGGAACCACCAGTAACTCGATTAATAAGGAAGTGGTCAGATGACACAGATGCTAAGCTACAGAACTGTTTCACTAGTACAGACTGGAATATGTTCTGGGATTCTTCCGATGGCATTGAGGAGTACACCACATCAGTCGCTGGCTTCATCAATAAGTGCATCGATGATGTCGTCCCCACAGTGACCGTACGTACATACCCCAACCAGAAACCATGGATTACAAGCAACATCCGCACTGAGCTAAAGGGTAGTGCTGCCGCTTTCGAGAAGCGGGACTCTAACCCGGACGCTTATAAGAAATCCCGCTATGCCCTCCGACGAACCATCAAACAGGCAAAGAGTCAATACAGGACTAAGATTGAATTGTACTACACCGGCTCCGCCGCTCGTCGGATGTGGCAGGGCTTGCAAACTATTACAGACTACAAAGGGATGCACAGCCGTGAGCTGCCCAGTGACACAAGCCTACCAGACGAGCTAAATCACTTCTATGCTCGCTTCGAGGCAAGCAACACTGAAGCATGCATGAGAACATCAGCTGTTCCGGATGACTATGTGATCACGCTCTCCGTAGCCGATGTGAGTAAGACTTTTAAGCAGGTCAACATTTACAAGGCCGCAGGGCCAGACGGATTACCAGGACGCGTACTCCGAGCAAGCGCTGACCAACTGGCAAGTGTCTTCACTTACATTTTCAACATGTCCCTGACTGAGTCTGTAATACCAACATGTTTCAAGCAGACCACCATAGTCCCTGTGCCCAAGAACACTAAGATAACCTGCCTAAATGACTACCGACCCGTAGCACTCACGTTTGTAGCCATGAAGTGCTTTGAAAGGCTGGTCATGGCTCACATCAACACCATTATCCCAGAAATACTAGACCCACTCCAATTTGCATACCGCCCCAACAGATCCACAGATGATGCAATCTCTATTGCACCTCCACACTGCCCTTTCCCACCTGGACAAGAGGAACACTTACGTGAGAATGCTATTCATTGACTACAGCTCAGCGTTCAACACCATAGTGCCCTCAAAGCTCATCACTAAGCTAAGGACCCTGGGACTAAAAACCTCCCTCTGCAGCTGGATCCTGGACTTCCTGATGGGCCGCCCCCAGGTGGTAATGGTAGGTAACAACACATCTGCCACGCTGATCCTCAACACGGGGGCCCCTCAGAGGTGCGTGCTCAGTCCCCTCCTGTACTCCCTGTTCACCCATGACTGCATGGCCAGGCACGACTCCAACACCATCATTAAGTTTGCCAACGACACAACAGTGGTAGGCCTGATCACTGACAATGATGAGACAGCCTATAGGGAGGAGACCTGGCCGTGTGGTGCCAGGATAACAACCTCTCCCTCAACTTGATCAAGACAAAGGAGATGATTGTGGACTACAAGAAAAAAAAAGAGGACTGAGCACGCCCCCATTCTCATCGACGGGCTGTAGTGGAACAGGTTGAGAGTTTCAAGTTCCTTGGTGTCCACATCACCAACAAACTATCATGGTCCAAACTCACCAAGACAGTCGTGAAGAGGGCACGACAAAGCCTATTGCCCCTCAGGAGATTGAAAAGATTTGGCACCATCGAGAGCATCCTGACTGGTTGCATCACAGCCTGGTATGGCAACTGCTCGGCCTCCGACTGCAAGGCACTACAGAGGGTAGTGTGTACGGCCAAGTACATCACTGGGGCCAAGCTTCCTGCCATCCAGGACCTCTATACCAGGCGGTGTCAGAGGAGGCCCTAAAAATTGTCAAAGACTCCATCCACCCTAGTCATAGACTGTTCTCTCTGCTACCGGAAGGCAAGCGGTACCGGAGCGCCAAGTCTAGGTCCAAAAGGCTCCTTAACAGCTTCTACCCCCAAGCCGTAAGACTCCTGAACAGCTAATAATGGCTACCCAGACTATTTGCATTGCCCCCCCACCCCCACTTTTACGCCGCTGCTACTCTGTTTATTATCTATGCATAGTCACTTTAACTCTACCCACATGCACATATTACCTCAATTACCTCGACTAACCGGTGCCCCAGCACATTGACTCTGTACCGGTACCCCCTGTATATAGCCTCCCTACTGTTATTTTATTTTACTGCTGCTTTTGAATTATTTAAATGTTTTACTCATCTATTTTTTACTTAAAATGTATTTTTCTTAAACTGCATTGTTGGTTAAAGGCTTGTAAGTAAGCATTACACTGTAAGGTCTACACCTGTTGTATTCGGCGCATGTGGCAAATAAAATTTGATTTGATTTTGATCGCCATCCCCATGAGCGTGCCACCCTCCTTCTGGCCATGGATGAGGCATGTTACAACATCAATGCAGACCAAATGTCAAGCTTGGATTTTCCATGCCAAAAGGTTTTTCAAGCGGTGCAGGAACAATGAGGACATTCACCGTGATGTGGATGAGAATTTATGGCCAAATGCTCAAGACAGGCTTGATTCAAATTAATGCGTGCTAAACATTTTTATGACAGTACACCTATATTGCAATTTTTTTTTTTTTTTTGCATGAATGATTGTAGAGGATGATTGATCATTGATCACACGTTTGATTACACATTAGATAGAAATGATAGATTTTATGTCAATTTTGTTGGGTAATGTAAGTGTATTACCTAATGTGAAAACTGTAATCTACTGTAATTTACAGTACTGTAGCACATTACTTTCATCACTTCTAAGGGCGATTTGGAACATGTATCTTGAATTGTTTGCTATTGGATTAACTGGTAGTTTAAACTACTAAATTTAAAATATATTGTTGTGTTTTGGTGATTAAACCAATGTTCTCATTACATTTCACAAACTTATATTTTGAATCAATGGTTGGTTGTGTTGTGAGAGATGTTTACAATCCAAATGAATGCACAATGACAGGTTTTGAATGAAAGACTGACTGCGATACAAGTGTGACCAGTTTGGAGTTTTGTACTAAGTGTTGTGAAAATGTACCACATACTTGTGAAAATAGTACCAAAGTGATAAAAAAAACTGTAAATAAGGATTTTTTCCATTTATCTACAGCCCATACTCTACACTTTTAAGGGGATAATTTTTTTATGGTGAAAGAATTATATTAAATACAAAACTGAAATATCATAATTGTATACGTCTCCACCCCCCTGAGTTGATGGAAGCACCTTTGACAGCAATTACAGTGTGAGTCTGTTGGGATAGGTCTCTACCAACTTTGCGCACCTAGATTTGCCAATATTTGACCGTTCTTCTTTACAAAACTGTTGAAGCTCTTTCAAGTTCCTTGGGGAGCGTTGATGGACAGCAATCTTCAAGTCATGCCACACATTTTCGATTGTATTTAGGTCAGGGCTCTGACTGGGCCACTCAAGGAAATGTACCTTTTTATTCCTTAGACACTCCACTGTAGCTTTGGCTGTGTGCTTTGGGTTGTTGTCGTGCTGAAAGGTGAACTTCCCTCCCAGTTTCAGCTTTCTTGCAGTGGGTAGCAGGTTTTCCTCAAGGACTTTTCTGTACAATGCTCCATTAATTTCCCCTTCTATCCTGATCAGTCCCTGATGATGAGAAACATCCCCATAACATGATGCTGCCACCACCATGCTTCACATTAGGGATAGTGTTCTTTGGTTGATGTGCCGTATTGGGTTTGCGCCAAACGTAACGCTTTGCATTTAGGCCACAAAGTTTCATTTTAGTTTTGTCAGACCACAAACATTTTGGCCACATGGTTACAGAATCTCCCAAGTGTTTTTTAATATACTTCAAATAGGATTCAAGGTGGGCTTTCTTGAGTAATGGCTTCCTTTTTGCCACCCTACCATACATGCAAGATTTGTGGAGTGCTTAGGATATTAGGATATCGTTGTGGGGTAGGATGTGTAGATCAATGGGGGAAAATAACATTTTTATTTCAGGCTATAAGGCAATAAAAGGTGAGAATGTTGAAAGGGGTTGTAGACTTTCTATATCTACCTCAAATACCTCATACCCCTGCACATTGATCTGGTACTCATACTTCCTGTATAGACACTATATATATTTTTACATTTGAGATTTGAGTCATTTAGCAGATGCTCTCTTAGCCAGAGCGACATACAGTAGAGTGCATACATTTTCATATACAGTACCAGTCAAAGGTTTGGACACACCTACTCATTCCAGGGTTTTTCTTTATTTTTACAATTTTTTACGTTGTAGAATAATAGTGAAGACATCAAAACTATGAAATAACACATATGGAATCATGTAGTAACCAAAGAACTGTTAAACAAATCAAAATATGCTTTATATTTGATTCTTCAAGTAGCCACCCTTTGCCTTGATGACAGCTTTGCACACTCTTGGCATTCTCTCAACCAGCTTCATGAGGTTGTCACCTGGAATGCATTTCAATTAACAAGTGTGCGTTGTTAAAAGTGAATTTGTGGAATTTCTTTCCTTAATGCGTTTGAGCCAATCAGTTGTGTTGTAATAAGGTAGGGGGGTATACAGAAGATAGCCCTATTTGGTAAAAGACCAAGTCCATATTATGGCAAGAACAGCTCAAATAAGCAAAGAGAAACGACAGTCCATCATTACTTTAAGACATGAAGGTCAGTCAATACGGAAAATTTCAAGAACTTTGAAAGTTTCTTCAAGTGCAGTCGCAAAAACCATCAAGCGCTATGATGAAACTGGCTCTCATGAGGACCGCCACAGGAAAGGAAGTCCCAGAGTTACCTCTGCTGCAGAGGATAAGTTCATTAGAGTTAACTGCACCTCAGATTGCAGCCCAAATAAATGCTTCACAGAGTTCAAGTAACAGACACATCTCAACATCAACTGTTCAGAGGTGACCGCGTGAATCAGGCCTTCATGGTCGAATTGCTGCAAAGAAACCACTACCAAAGCACACCAATAATAAGAAGAGACTTGCTTGGGCCAAGAAACACAAGCAATGGACATTAGACCGGTGGAAATCTGTCCTTTGGTCTGATGAGTCCAAATGTAAGATTTTTTATTCCAACCGCTGTGTCTTTGTGAGATGCAGAATAGCTGAACTAATGATCTCCGCATGTGTGGTTCCCACCGTGAAGCTTGGAGGAGGAGGTGTGGGGGTGCTTTGCTGGTGACACTGTTGGTGATTTATTTAGAATTCAAGGCACACTTAACCAGCATGGCTACCACAGCATTCTGCAGCGATACGCCATCCCATCTGGTTTGCGCTTAGTGGGACTATCATTTATTTTCAACAGGACAATGACCCAACACACCTCCAGGCTGTGTAAGGGCTATTTGACCAAGAAGGAGAGTGATGGAGTGCTGCATCAGATGACCTGGCCCCCGCAATCACCCGACCTCAACCCAATTGAGATGGTTTGGGATGAGTCGGACCACAGAGTGAAGGAAAAGCCGCCAACAAGTGCTCAGCATATGTGGGAACTCCTTCAAGACTGTTGGAAAAGTATTCCAGGTGAAACTGGTTGAGGGAATGCCAAGAGTGTAAAAAAAAGCTGTCATCAAGGCAAAGGGTGGCTACTTTTTTTGGTTACTACATGATTCCATATGTGTTATTTCATAGTTTTGATGTCTTCACTATTATTCTACGATGTAGAAAATAGTACAAATAAAGAAAAACCCTGAGTAGGTGTGTCAATACTTTTGACTGGTACTGTATACATTTTTTTCGTACAGGTCCCCCGGGGGAATGGAACCCACAACCGTGGTGTTGCAAGCGACCTGCTCTACCAACTGAGCCACACAGGACCTATATAATAGTATTTGGACACCCCTTCAAATTAGGCTTACTGAAGAGCTCAGTGACTTTCAATGTGGCATCATCATAGGATGCCACCTTTCCAACAAGTCAGTTTGTCAAATTTCTGCCCTGCTAGAGCAGCCCCGGTCAACTGTAAGTGCTGTTATTGTGAAGTGGAAACGTCTAGGAGCAACAAAGGCTCAGCAACGAAGTGGTAGACCACACAAGCTCACAGAACGAGACCGCCGAGTGCTGAAGCATGTAGCGCGTAAAAATCGTCTGTCCAACACTCACTACTGAGTTCCAAGCTGCCTCTGGAAGCAACGTCAGCACAATAACTGTTAGTCCGGAGCTTCATGAAATGGGTTTCCATGGCCGAGCAGCCGCACATAAGCCTAAGATCACCATGCGCAATGCCAAGCGTCGGCTGGAGTGGTGTAAAGCTCGCCACCAGTGGAAACGCATTCTCTGGAGTGATGAATCACGCTTCACCATCTGGCAGTCCAACGGACGAATCTGGGTTTGGCGGATGCCAGGAGAACGCTACCTGCCCCACTGCATAGTGCCAACTGTAAAGTTTGGTGGAGGAGGAATAATGATCTGGGGCTGTTTTTTATGGCTTGGGCTAGGCCCATTAGTTCCAGTGAAGAAAAATCTTAACGCTACAGCATACAATGACATTCTAGACGATTCTGTGCTTCCAACTTTGTGGCAACTGTTTGGGGAAGGCCCTTTCCTGTTTCAGCATTACAATGCCCCTGTGCACAAAGTGAGGTCCATACAGAAATTGTTTGTCGAGATCGGTGTGGAAGAACTTGACTGGCCTGCACAGAGCCCTGTCCTCAACCCCATCGAACACCTTTGGGATGAATTGGAATGCCGACTGCGAGCCAAGCCTAATCAGTGCCCAACCTCACTAATGCTCTTGTGGCTGAATGGAAGCAAGTCCCCACAGCAGTGTTCCAACATCTAGTGGAAAGCCTTCCCAGAAGAGTGGAGGCTGTTATAGCAGCAAAGGGGGGGCCAACTCCATATTAATGCCCATGATTTTGGAATGAGATGTTTGAAGAGCAGGTGTCCACATACTTTTGGTAATGTAGTGTAGCTCCATTCTTGTGTATTTTCTTCCTCTTGTGTTACCATTTTTTTTACTCTGCATCGTTGGGAAGGGTGCGTAAATAAACATTTCACGGTTCAGTCTACACCTGTTGTATTCAGCACGTGACAAATAAAGTGTTATTTGTGTATGTGTTAGGGAAAGACCCATAGATGAAGGGTTGGTCAGAGACAGAGTGCCTTGGCAGTGCCACCCCAGACTGGCATGGACACAGTAGTAACAATGAGTGTTCTGTTCTGTTCCCCTCAGTGAGAAGTCCTTCTCTGACCCAAAGACAATGCCACCACCAGCTTCCCCAAACAGTCCCCCCCCCCCCATTACAGACTCCACCCCCGCCGTACAGGTGAGCCCAGACCACAACATGACTCAAATCCTCAAAACGCACCCTGGACATGTGACCTTATCTCCACCACAACTGCTTTTCTCAGTTTCGAAATTATACGTACTAAGGCTGTCTGACCACAGTACTGAGGATTGGGCACAACAAGTTAACCCTCTCCGCCAACATTCAGCCCTGCAGTCCCTGTTGAAACCACTGAACCATCCCTGTGTAGAATAAAGTTTTAATATTAGTCAGATTAAATCAGCTATCTGCTGTACGGCAGGCTGTTTTTAGCATATACACTGAGTGTACAAAGCATTAGGAACGCCTTCCTAATATTGAGTTGCATCCCCTTTTGCCCTCAGAACAGCTTCAATACGTTGGGGTATGGATTACAAGGTGTCGAAAGCGTTCCACAGGGATGCTGGCCCATGTTGACTCCAATGCTACCCCACAGTTGGCTGGATGTCCTTTGGGTGGTGAAACTTTGGGTGGTGAACCTAATTTTATAAACAATACAAAACATACACACAAATGACAACATCATACAAACATTATAACCTCCCGAGTGGCGCAGTGGTCTAAGGCACTGCATCGCAGTGCTGGCTGTGCCACTAGAGATCCTGGTTAGAATCCAGGCTCTGTCGTAGCCGGCCGCGACCGGGAGACCCATGGGGCGGTGCACAATTGGCCCAGCGTCGTCCAGGGTAGGGGAGGGAATGGCCGGCAGGGATGTAGCTCAGTTGGTAGAGCATGGCGTTTGCAACGCCAGGGTTGTGGGTTTGATTCCCACGGGGGGCCAGTATGAAAAAAAAAGAATGTATGCATTCACTAACTGTAAGTCGCTCTGGATAAGAGCGTCTGCTAAATGACTAAAATGTAAATGTAATTAACTACATCCCACCTGGCCAGACCCACTAGCACACACCCCCATCTCCAGCGCCTGCATCACTTTCTGCCACATGGCCTGAAACTGTACCATTTTTTCTCTCCGTAGCCCACACACTTTCAATATTTCAATAATAAATATTTCAATTTTTCCCATTGCGTTAATGATTGATTGATTTCTAAGTTTTTAGTATCCATTTTTTCAAGATGAGTGATGAGAAGAGAATCGCCCAACCCATTGGGTATCTCACTACACCCCCATATACCATGTCTTGAAATATGCAGACAGACAGATGAAAATTAAGTTTACATTGTGATACTTCTGACAGCCAACTTTATAGCTCCGTCTACAACTTCCAGACTTTATAGCGTTCCCAGAAAGCATGGATTATTAAGACATGATTTTGCCGTTGTACTGTAGAATTTGTGAATTGTGTCTATTGTATAATACATTCTATAAATTAGCTTATACTGGATTAAGCGTAAAAAAAATTTAACAGTAATTTCGTTAGTTATCTTGTGCCAACATCAGTTTTTTTAAGTCTTGGTTCCAATAGTTTATATTATTTTTCTAAGAGAGTTTCAGTTGGATATGCTATCTGCAAGGTTTTGTATATCTTCCCGATCATATGAACATCATTTTCTGACTCAAATAAGATTCCCTCAAGGTTGCTCTGATGTCGAAAAGTTTTCAAATTGATTTAAAAAAAAAAACTTTTAAGTTGCATGTATTTTTAATTTTGTCATGGAAATAAATGTATTTCCTATTACCAAGTAATTTACAGTTTCTATGCCTTTAGTTTTCCATGTGGACCAATTTATCGGTGAATTCTGAAAAACTCTCCAAGGATTGTTCCATAAGGTTGGGTTTTTAAGAAGTGATATTGGTTCTTGTAGAATACGTTTTATTTTCTTCCATATTGTGATAGTGTTCTTAACTATGAAGTTGTTAATGTTCTTAGCTTTATCCTTTGAAAATAGACATGCAAAATGATTTTGGGGATGAGCATGCGTATCTTCAATATGTACCCATTGTTCCTCTTTAGTGCATTTAACTACAGTGGGGAAAAAAAGTATTTAGTCAGCCACCAATTGTGCAAGTTCTCCCACTTAAAAAGATGAGAGAGGCCTGTAACTTTCATTATAGGTACACGTCAACTATGACAGACAAATTGAGATTTTCTTTCTCCAGAAAATCACATTGTAGGATTTTTAATGAATTTATTTGCAAATTATGGTGGAAAATAAGTATTTGGTCACCTACAAACAAGCAAGATTTCTGGCTCTCACAGACCTGTAACTTCTTCTTTAAGAGGCTCCTCTGTCCTCCACTCGTTACCTGTATTAATGGCACCTGTTTGAACTTGTTATCAGTATAAAAGACACCTGTCCACAACCTCAAACAGTCACACTCAAAACTCCACTATGGCCAAGACCAAAGAGCTGTAAAAGGACACCAGAAACAAAATTGTAGACCTGCACCAGGCTGGGAAGACTGAATCTGCAATAGGTAAGCAGCTTGGTTTGAAGAAATCAACTGTGGGAGCAATTATTAGGAAATGGAAGACATACAAGACCACTGATAATCTCCCTCGATCTGGGGCTCCACGCAAGATCTCACCCCGTGGGGTCAAAATGATCACAAGAACGGTGAGCAAAAATCCCAGAACCACACGGGGGGACCTAGTGAATGACCTGCAGAGAGCTGGGACCAAAGTAACAAAGCCTACCATCAGTAACACACTACGCCGCCAGGGACTCAAATCCTGCAGTGCAAGACGTGTCCCCCTGCTTAAGCCAGTACGTGTCCAGGCCCGTCTGAAGTTTGCTAGAGTGCATTTGGATGATCCAGAAGAGGATTGGGAGAATGTCATATGGTCAGATGAAACCAAAATTGAACTTTTTGGTAAAAACTCAACTCGTCGTGTTTGGAGGACAAAGAATGCTGAGTT
Source organism: Coregonus lavaretus (assembly GCF_964263955.1). Lineage (NCBI taxonomy): Eukaryota > Metazoa > Chordata > Actinopteri > Salmoniformes > Salmonidae > Coregonus > Coregonus lavaretus. Next base: position 9,435,885 of record NC_139991.1, on the reverse strand, counting down.
GCATCCAAAGAACACCATACCTACTGTGAAGCATGGGGGTGGAAACATCATGCTTTGGGGCTGTTTTTCTGCAAAGGGACCAGGACGACTGATCCATGTAAAGGAAAGAATGAATGGGGCCATGTATCGTGAGATTTTGAGTGAAAACCTCCTTCCATCAGCAAGGGCATTGAAGATGAAACGTGGCTGGGTCTTTCAGCATGACAATGATCCCAAACACACCGCCCGGGCAACGAAGGAGTGGCTTCGTAAGAAGCATTTCAAGGTCCTGGAGTGGCCTAGCCAGTCTCCAGATCTCAACCCCATAGAAAATCTTTGGAGGGAGTTGAAAGTCTGTGTTGCCCAGCGACAGCCCCAAAACATCACTGCTCTAGAGGAGATCTGCATGGAGGAATGGGCCAAAATACCAGCAACAGTGTGTGAAAACCTTGTGAAGACTTACAGAAAACATTTGACCTGTGTCATTGCCAACAAAGGGTATATAACAAAGTATTGAGAAACTTTTGTTATTGACCAACTTAGACCACTGCGCCACTCGGGAGGTTATAATGTTTGTATGATGTTGTCATTTGTGTGTATGTTTTGTATTGTTTATAAAATTAGGTTCACCACCCAAAGTTTCACCATCCAGCCAACTGTGGGGTAGCATTGGAGTCAACATGGGCCAGCATCCCTGTGGAACGCTTTCGACACCTTGTAATCCATACCCCAACGTATTGAAGCTGTTCTGAGGGCAAAAGGGGATGCAACTCAATATTAGGAAGGCGTTCCTAATGCTTTGTACACTCAGTGTATATGCTAAAAACAGCCTGCCGTACAGCAGATAGCTGATTTAATCTGACTAATATTAAAATAAATCCTACAATGTGATTTTCTGGATTTTGTTTTCTCATTTTGTCTGTCATAGTTGACGTGTACCTATGAAGAAAATTACAGGCCTCTCTCATCTTTTTAAGTGGGAGAACTTGCACAATTGGTGGTTGACTAAATACTTTTTTCCCCCACTGTATCTGTCGCAAGTAAAAGCCTTAAGTAGCGAGTTCATACAATACCAAGTCTGGAAGGTTAAAACCACCCTCAGACTTAGGAAGATGTAAAACGTTCCTTTTTATTCTAAGCATTTTATTTTCCCATATACAGTGCATTTGGAAAGTATTCAGACCCCTTGACTTTTTCCACCTTTTGTTACGTTACAGCCTTATTCTAAAATGTATTAAATAAAAAGAAATCCTTAATCTACACACAATACCCCATTTTTTTTTTGTATACCTTATTTACATAGGTATTCAGACCCTTTGCTATGAGACTCGAAATTGAGCTCAGGTGCATCCTGTTTACAGTTTAGTCATTTAGCAGACGCTCTTATCCAGAGCGACTTCCAATTAGTGAGTGCATACATTTTTCATACTGTTCCATTGATCATCCTTGAGATGTTTCTACAACTTGATTGAAGTCCACCTGTGGTAAATTAAATTGATTGGACATGATTTTGAAAGGCACACACCTGTCTATATAAGGTCCCACAGCTGACAGTGCATGTCAGAGCAAAAACCAAGCCATGAGGTCAAAGGAATTGTCCGTAGAGCTCCGAGACAGAATTGTGTCACGGCACAGATCTGGGGTAGGGTACCAAAACATTTCTGCAGCATTGAAGGTCCCCAAGAACACAGTGGCCTCCATCATTCTTAAATGGAAGAAGTTTGGAACCACCAAGACTCTTCGTAGAACTGGCCGCCCGGTCAAACTGAGCAATCGGGGGAGAAAGGCCTTGGTCAGGGAGGTGACCAAGAACCCGATGGTCACTCTGATAGAGCTCCAGATTTCCTCTGTGGAGATGGGAGAACCTTCCAGAAGAACAACCCTCTCTGCAGCACTCCACCAAATCAGGCCTTTATAGTAGAGTGGCCAGACGGAAGCCACTCCTCAGTAAAAGGCACATGACAGCCCGCTTGGAGTTTGCCGAAAGGCACCTAAAGACTGTAAGACCATGAGAAACAAGATTCTCTGGTCTGATGAAACCAAGATGTAACTATTTGGCCTGAATGCCAAGCGTCACATCTGGAGGAAACCTGGAACCATCCCTATGGTGAAGCATGGTGGTGGAAGCATGTGGGGATGTTTTTCAGCAGCAAGGATTGGGAGACTAGTCAGGATCGAGGGAAAGATGAACAGAGCAAAGTACAGAGAGATCCTTGATGAAAACCTGCTCCAGAGTGCTCAGGACCTCAGACTGGGGTGAAGGTTAACCTTCCAACAAGACAACGACCCTAAGCACACAGCCAAGACAACGCAGGAGTGGCTTCGGGACAAGTCTCTGAATGTCCTTGAGTGGCCCAGCCAGAGCCCGGACTTGAACCCGATCGAACATCTCTGGAGAGACCTGAAAATAGCCGTACAGTGACACTGCATATCCAACCTGACAGAGCTTGAGAGGATCTGCAGAGAAGAATGGGAGAAACTCCCCAAATACAGGTGTGCCAAGCTTGTAGCGTCATACCCAAGAAGACTCGAGGCTGTAATCGCTGCCAAAGGTGCTTCAACAAAGTACTGAGTAAAGTGTCTGAATACTTATGTAAATGTATATTTCAGTTTAGTTTTTCAATACATTTGCAAAAATGTCTAAAAACCTGTTTTTACTGTGTCATTATGGGGTATTGTGTGTAGATTGATGAGGAAAAAAAGCAATTTAATCCATTTTAGAATAAGGCTGTAACGTTACAAAATGTGGAAAAAGTCAAGGGGTCTGAATATTTTCAGAATGCACTGTAAAGTCTGTTTTGACTGAGTACACTTTTTTAAAGACTTTCTTCGGTGGGGTAATTGGTATTACCGAAATTAAATACAAACACATTGGCAGCCATACCATTCTAAAGAGGTTTATTCTACCTGGGAAGATTATTGAATTTAATTAGATCTACTTTCATATTGTTGTGTAATGGAATAAAGGTATCTGTTTATATTTGTAGTTTGTTGTTACTTATTAAGTATCTGATATTTTGTGGTCCACTTAAAGTATTGCTGTAAATCGTGAGCAATTTTAAAAATATTTCCTATTGCCATTATTTTGTTTTGTTCTATGTTAATTGTATATCCTGAGATTTTTTAATATTCTGTAAATATTTTTTGCAAAGGGGGCATTGAGTTTTCAATATTGGTCAGGTATATCAAGAGATCATCTGCCAATAAGATTTGTTTATATTCATGTTTACCAATACTGAAACCTGTTACGTTTGGGTCCTGTCTAATTATTTCTGCAAGCGGTTCAATAGCCAGTGCAAACAGGAGGGGGAGAGGGAACATCCCTGTTGTGCCCCTTTGTCATGGATCCTCCCGGTACTGCTGCTCATTCCCTTCACCAGCTCCGGAGGTGTACGTCACCGGCCTTCTAGGAGTCACTGATTTGGTTCATTACCAACAACCCCGGACTGTCTTGTCTCATTACGCACACCTGGTTCCCATTCCCCCTGATTAGTATGTGTATATATGTGCCCTCTGTTCCACATTGTCCTTGTCGATTATTGTCCCATGTCCGTTGGTCTCGTGAGTACCATGTATTGTGCTCTTGGTATTACGGGTCTCGTCCCTTGTATTGTTTAGAGGTTTACACCTCGCTCTTTTGTTTGGGTTACATCCCTGTGTTATATATATATATATATATATATATATATATATATATACGTACGTATTTGTTTTGGGCTTCGTCCCTGGCGTTGTTCATGACATACCTTGTGTTGGGTGGAGAAAATAAAACCCCTATTACGTATTCCTGCACCTGTCTTCAAATCCTTATACAACGTGACACCCTTTCTAAAGCAATTTCATCAGATAGTGTATTATTTGTGTATATTTGTACTTTAAGACATTTATACAAATGTTTTATTAAATGTATTATTACAGCTGGAAAGTTGAAAGCTTCCAAAGTTTTGAATAGAAAAGGCAATTCAAGACAGTTGAAAGCCTTTTTGGCATCAACAGCCATTACTGATGAATCTATATCTTGTTTATTTGCCTATTGTATTAAACTGAAACATGTTCTTGTATTTGTTTATTTGTAATAAACCCTGTTTGATATGTATCAAGTCTGGTAAAACTTTTGCCATTCTATTGCTTATAAGCTTTAATATTTTGTCATAATTTATTAAAGTTATGGGTCTATACTCAGGGGACTCTCCAGATTTTCCTGGTTTTAATACAACTGAAATAACTGTTTGATACATGGAACTAGGAAGTACTGCATTGAGTGACGTGTGTTGTCATTTGTGTAAATAGGGGGGCTACTTTGTCACAAAATGTTGAAAAGAATTCTATGGGAAAGCCATCCATTCCTGGTGCTTTTCTCCATGTGAATGTTTTAACTATCTAATATTTCTTCTTGGGTGATCTGTTTTTAATGATTATTTTTTATCTGCTGATAATTGCTTCAGAGTTGTTGAGTCGAAGAAGGCTATAGGATCCGTCCAACTGTTTATTTATTTATTTATTTATTATTTATGTTTAATTCTGATTTATATAAATTTTCATAGAAGCTTTTAAAATTGAAATTAATCATGGTGGACCATTCTTGATACACACGGGAAACTGTCGATTGTGAAGAACCAGCAGCGTTGCAGTTCTTGACACAAACCGGTGCGCCTGGCACCTACTACCATACCCCATTCAAAGGCACTTAAATATTTTGTCTTGCCCATTCACCCTCTGAATGGCACACATACACAATCCATGTCTCAATTGTCTCAAGGCTTAAAAATCCTTCTTCAACCGGTCTCCTCCCCTTCAGCTACACTGATTGAAATGGATTTAACAGGTGACAGCAATAAGGGGTCATAGCTTTCACCTGGTCAGTCTATGTCATGGAAAGAGCAGGTGTTCCTAATGTTTTGTACACTCAGTCCTTTCCGTATAAGGGCTATGAATAAGCATGTTGGTATTAGAGACTGTCATATTTTTATTTATTTTTGTGGAGACTCTTATTCTCACGAAATAAAAACAATATGATAAACACTATCATTGCATCTAATTCAGAGTACGTATCGTTCAAACACAGCCAACCTGAAAGTCACCCTGCCTACACCTACAGTATGTTTGAATGCAGCCTAGGCTGTAGTAAAACCTGCACCAGTGGGTGTTTTAGTAACGAAGGAACAATACCTGTTGGGCCGACCTTTACAGTAAAATGTCATTTTATGACGCTGTGAAATCCCCTTTATCCTTTACTAATTATTATCCAGGATTGTTCAATACCCCGCCGTCTGTAGCCAACTGTGGCAAAGACGCTACGATATCTCCTGTCAGATGATTTCTTGTAAATGCCATTGCTTCGAAGAACAAGACTTCCGGATTGGCTTGTATTTCCCTAACCTGATTGGATATAAGTGAAACGCATCCGGCCAATCAGCTTGCAGTCAATGCTTCATTCATCTGAAAGAGAATAAACTGTTATGCGAGTAAAGGTTTATTCTATTGACGCTGAGCCATCGACTTGGTGTTAAGGTTTAACAATAGTCTTCAATAAGCTATTTGAAGGATATCTCAAGGATAGCTAAAGGACCTATCAATAGAAAAATAAAAGGTAAGATTTAGTTGTCTTTGTTTTAACTCTTGAAGAGCGGTGCCTTGCTACCTTAATAAAAAAGGTAGGCTATTAGAAAATTATAGTAGTTTTGAAATAAAAACCATCAATAAAAATATTACCTTGTTTTGCTTTTTGCCCTCACTGTGTCTCTCTCTCTCTCTCTCTCGCTCTCTCTCTCTCTCTCTCTCTCTCTCTCTCTCTCTCTCTCTCTCTCTCTCTCTCTCTCCGTCTCTCTCTCGAAATAAGTTCCTAATTATCACAAACTCGCATCAAATTAATACATACAGTGACATTTCTTATGAATGTGTATTACAGATGTCAGTAAACCCGGGCGGTCGGAGGCTGAAACAGTGGCTAGTAGAGCAGATCCAGAGCGGCCAGTATTCGGGGCTGCTCTGGGAGGACGACAGCCGTACCATGTTCCGCATCCCCTGGAAACATGCTGGGAAGCAGGATTACAACCAGGAGGTCGACGCCTCTATCTTCAAGGTAGGTTCATTGACACTAATTTCAAATGAGGATTTTGTTGATAGCGGTATATTTGAAGAGCATATTTAGATCACGGATAGGTGTAGCGTAAGCCTACGCTCTTTCCGCACGACTTTTGTCGAGGTACATACAGCATACACTTTTTTTTCGCGCGTACAAATAGAACTGGTGTGAAATTTTTGTTTTGTTGGTCTAACTAAAACATTCTCACCACCTGTAACGCACATAAATAGGCTACACATAAATTGTAGAGTAGGATGACATAGTTGACAATACATTGATCTATGAGTCATGGGGCTCTATTTTAACAACCCTAACGCAATGCTAAATCTAAGTGCTGGCCGTATCATTTGGTCTGGTGGTGTGTCAGAAATATATTTGCTGTTTTCACATCCAGAATTATAAGCACAATATTTGGCAGTGGAACGAAAGGGCTGGGTTCGGATGAATAAACAAGTTGTAGGTGTGACAAGGGCTTGGCCACTCAACGCATTTCATGGCTTAATACTGCATGCATTTGTCTCAAGTTCTGTAGGTTATTGATGATCTTTGCATTGTCATCAACTCCAATTCGGCTGGGGGCATGGACTATTCTCGTCCAGGTCCATTGTGGATTGATACTACAGCTTATTAAATAGCATAGGCTACAGTAATGAGTAATAGCAACAGTAAAATAAATGCAGTGTTTGCTCAATAGCCTATGTTTGGAATGTTGTCAGTCAACAGGGTTGTAATTGGCTTCAACGAGCCTAGCCTATAGCTTACATGTCTTTACGCATCGCACGTCTCCTAAAATATAAAATTCTAGGCTCCTGCAAATTGTATTGTATGTGTGAGACACATTCTCAATAAGCAAAATATAGCCTAGACCTACCGTTGATAATGCATTATAGGACTGAATAATTTAAATGCGTTTGGAGGAGCGTGTCTTTGGTAACCGGATGAAATGCACTCTTTGGAGATGAGGATGGATACTTGAACAAGCGAAATGAACTATGCAGGTATGTGAATTGTGAAAAATGAAAAAGCATAAGGAAAAAAACCTCCAAAATATTTCTAAGCACTTTCAGTAGACCATTTAAAACCCCTTTATCCATAGGCTACTTAAAATAAAAAAAATATAAACTACTTGGCTAATGGTCAGGATAAAAATATGCATCTATGCAATGGGCACTGTGCATCATGGCTGGATAGGCTCCACTTCCGCCTCTCAAAATCCATGCCATTATCAACTGTGTTACCGTTAAGACCTGCTTTTTGTGGGTCTTAAAACTTCCCATTAGCGCTCCATGAAATTGTCACTTTTGCGCTTGTTTTTAACGACACACCTCAAATATTGCCACCCCTCCCACCTCAGTGCAAGCGAGCTGATGTTAAACAGGTAAATTGCCGAACCTGTTATGGCTGGAAAATGCCAGTGCACCAGTTTTTACATGACAGAATTGCAAACTAATGTGCATATGACACTTGCGCCTCCTTGGTGCCAGCTGAAAATAGAGCCCATGGTCATAATAAGTCAAGCAGAGAAAAATTACATGGAAAATCTAATATCTTTGTGTAATTATAAGTAATTACAACTTAACAGTTAACAAACAGAACCTGTCCAGTTTCATGTCATTACAATTCAACCTTTGTTTTATGTAACCTACCTTTATTTATCATGTGATTAATTGTATTCTGCCTATCAAAGTAGTTGAGTTCTAATTACTTCTATGCATGGCTTCATCATGGACTTTTCTAATCTCTTTCGTCCGGTTCCAGAGCTTTTTGAATATTAGAAGTTGTTGATGGCACCAGCAGGTATGTGTTATGTTTGGATGTATGTTACTCTTACTCGCTTTATAATGCACCTGCTCCCTCCCTGCAGGCCTGGGCTGTGTTTAAGGGTAAGTTTAAGGAGGGGGAGAAGGCTGAGCCTGCTACATGGAAGACCAGGCTGCGGTGTGCCCTCAATAAGAGCCCCGACTTCGAGGAGGTGGGAGACAGGTCCCAGCTGGACATCTCTGAGCCCTACAAGGTGTACCGTATCGTCCCCGAGGAGGAGCAGAAGAGTGAGTTCATATTTCACTATGGAGACATTAGAATAATGAACATTATAAACACCTGTATTGAATGGATGTAGAGTCAAATTGCGCCCATGCAAATGATTTATTAAAAGTCACTAATGTTTCAGCAGCAGGATGTTGCCTTGATCAGAGTTGAAAACAAACTCAGAAACCTGGACAAAGACAGCTTGCTGCTGAAACTTGATTTACATTTGACCATCAGCCTTTTCCGTAGTAAATAGAAAGAATAGCTGTGACAATAATACTAACAACCATGCTCTCCCCTCTGCTCCAGCAGGTAAAAGTGCAGCAGCAGCTTTGACATCTAGCTCTGGTGACATTACTGACATGGACTGCAGCTCTGCAGACCTGGAGGAGCTCATCAAAGAGGTGAAAGAGGTATGCTTTTCTTCTTTCCATCCATTTCTTCCTTTCCTCTCTCTGTCTATATTTCTCACCGACTTCACTCAGTTTTTCTCAGTTTTCTTGTTTTACTGTCTGTTAAGTTTTCCCTCCTTTTCTGTCTCTCTATCCTCCGCTATCAACTATCTTACCTCTTCTGTTTCTAAAGTAGCTTTTATATGTATGATTGTTGATGTATGGTTGTATGGTTATTAGAGACTAATTGCATAGTGTGTCATTCCATTGTCAGTCTTCCAGTGATGAGTACCTGGGTATCATCAAGAGGAGCCACTCTCCCCAGGAGGATGGCTGTAGGATGCAGCCCAGCCCAGAGTACTGGTCCCAGGGCAGTGTCAGTGGTAAGGGTCCTTCTCCACTCAGTCAACAGTTATTTTCTTTAGCAGTGTCATCCAATCTAGACGAGTATCGCCAACATGAGGTGGTGTCATGCCCATTTAAACACTTTCATAAAGTGGTGACTGGAACATATATGTATGTGAATTATCTGATCTATTTCATTAGAGTTAGCAAACACCTATACATCATATTGTCCTTTGTTAAAAGTATCTGTCTAGCTGTTTTCCATGAGGATTTTTTAAAAGGTGTATAGAGAAACTTGCATGTTTATGTCTCCTGTATCAGAGTGGGCATTATTGTGGCATGTTCTATGCTCTGTGAGGCTACAGTTCCTCCTTTGTGAGAGTTGAGATTTATTCATTTAAAAATAACTGCATATCTATAGTGATGCAAAACTCTGTGACATGACCTTACAGTTATGGCTTCTAACACAAGCTTGTTTACATGATTCTAGAATTGTAGAGGGGGAAGAATTGGCTAATATCCTTTAGCACTTTGCTGACTAAGGTGTTTTTTTCTTGGTCACGCCGCCTCTGAGTCTTTTGTGCTTGACAGGCTGTATTTTTTGATGAAATGACAAATAATGACATGATAGAGTGGTCAGATGTTTTTCACGGTCACTCAAGATCATTGCATCTTAATGAGCATGCTGCATATGTAAGAGGAAGGAAATATTTTAATTTCATGATGGAAAAAATCTAAACCACAAAGTCAGTTATCTTTTTTATTATTATTACCCTGCAGTCTTCCCGGGGCATCAAGATCCCTCGCCGATGGGTTCTTTCAATGCCGGTATGTTTCCTCAGTATTTCTAAATACTGATTAATTTATTTCCATTCCTCTGCGAGACTTAATAGAAGACAATACAGTGGCTAACTCAACACTTTCCTCCCTCTGTTTCCAGCCTTCTCTCAGATGATCATCAACTTCTTCTACGGTGGGAAGCTGATGGACAGCATGGTGACCTCTCACGCTGATGGCTGTCGTATCTCTCCGGGTCAGCCTCCCTTGGTCCAGCACAGGTCCCCCTACGGTCTCCCAGACAGCCTGCAGAACGTACGTTTCCCCCCCGCTGAGCTCATTGAGGCTGAGCGCCAACGCCATGTCACCCGCAAGCTCCTGGGCCACCTGGAGAGGGGCGTGCTGGTCCGTGCCAACCGCGAGGGCATCTTCATCAAGAGGCTGTGCCAGAGCCGTGTGTTCTGGAGCGGGCTGGGGGGATTGGGTCCCCACTACAGCCCTGGGGGGCCCTGCAAACTGGAGAGAGATGCTGTGGTGAAGATTTTTGACACAGGAAGGTTCTTCCAAGGTGAGGAGGAAGGAACTCATGTTGTTTTTGTTGTTGATTTATGATGTTGTGCTCTGAAGAGGACGGGAATACATGTACTCTTGACTGACAGACGTATACTCTTTGGAGTACATGCCTTCACTCATCAGTGTGCAGTTATGAAGCATTCTGTCTGTGTAATAAGCTCTTCTCTGTCTGCTTTGTTTGTCCCAGCTCTCCAGCTGTACCAGGAGGGCCAGCTTCCCGCCCCTGACCCCATGGTGACCCTGTGTTTCGGGGAGGAGCTTCATGACCTCAGCACAGCCAAGAGCAAACTTATCATCGTCCAGGTAACAGCGGTTATATCCCCTGGGTCAGTGAAACGTGATATCCCCCCAGCACAGTCCCAGAATGTGTTTGAGTAAATAGAGGTAACTTTAGCCTTCAAGGTGATTTGGTCAAAAGGGCACCACTACACTCTTAGAAAAAAGGGTTCCAAAGGGGTTCTTTGGCTGTACCCAACCCTTTTTGCTTCCAGGTAGAACCCTTTTGGGTTCCATGTAGAACCCTCAGTAGAACAACCTCCCGAGTGGTGCAGTGGTCTGTGCCACTAGAGATCCTGGTTCGAATCCAGGCTCTGTCGTAGCCGGCCGCGACCGGGAGACCCATGGGGCGACGCACAATTGGCCCAGCGTCGTCCAGGGTAGGGGAGGGAATGGCCGGCAGGGATGTAGCTCAGTTGGTAGAGCATGGCGTTTGCAACGCCAGGGTTGTGGGTTCGATTCCCATGGGGGGCCAGTATGAAAAAAAAAAAAAGAATGTATGCACTCACTAACTGTAAGTCGCTCTGGATAAGAGTGTCTGCTAAATGACTAAAATGTCAATGTAATAAGGTTCTACCTGGAACCAAAAGGGTTCTACCTGCCACTAAAAAGGGTTATTCAAAGGGTTCTCCTATGGGGACAGTCAAAGAACCCTTTAAGTTTCTAGATAGACCCTTTTTTTCTAAGAGTGTACGATAAAAATACAAACTGAGCAAACAGTTCCCTCTCTTCTTCTCTCCCTGTCTGGTTGTGTTCAGATCACTCCAGTCTACTGTCAGAAGTTGGCAGACTGAGCTTACAGTTCCCCTTCTTCTTCTCTCCCTCTCTCCTTCTCTTCTTCTTTCTCTGTCTGTGCTCGGCCACAGATCACTCCAGTGAACTGCCAGCAGCTGTTGGATGCAGTGAGCATGCGTCGTTCACAGTACAGCAGTCCTAACCTGGAGATCCAGTCAGACGAGCTGCAGGCCGGGGAGCAGATGGCCCGGATCTACCAGGACCTGTGTAGCTACACCGCTCCACAGAGGGCAGCCTGCTACAGGGACAACATGCCCATCACCGCCTGAACAGAGCACCTTCCTTCACTCCCCCTCATTGATATAACAAGAAAGGTCTGACATGACATATGGTGAAATATGTCACTGACATACACTTCAGCCTCTCACACCTCTTAGCCCATGCTTAAACCATTCCAATGCTTTTCAATTCTTGAGAGCCAATGAGCAAGTGCATACTTTGATTAATGGAGAAAGAGATGGGATAGGGGATCGCAGCAAAGCCAATACTTTGCTTGGGTGTTACAGAGGCACTGTGTGTCAAGAAAGGGAAGTACTATACAACCGTATTACAAATGGTGCTGTAAAGTTATTAAAGGGTTTACTCATCAAATTTACCACCCCAGTTAGTATACCACGTTTTCCCCCAATCCAGAAACAAACATAGTAAAAATGTAATAGAATTCAGAATAAATAGTGGTTTGAACTATTCGGTCTTGTAAACTTACTATCATCAAGGTTATCACTATGCATCTTTAAAGAACATGTGGTGAATTTACTACAGCAGTAAATTTGATTGAATAAACCCTGAAGTGTTGAATGTTATATTAGAATTTGTGTGTCTATCGGTTGACTAGATTTAGTGTGATTTGTTTGTCAGTTTTCTCACCTGCTTTTAATGTATTTTTTTGATGGAAAATGTGATTGATATTCAATCCAATACTCCATACTACTCATCATATCAAAGTGTATAAACATTTTAAAAAATTAAATCAAGGGCCAGTATAACTGTAAAAGGAAGGCAGGACATGTAGGTACCAGTACACCAGATTACCTATTTTCTTTATATGTAGAACATCCTTAAAACATGTATATTTTTCTATTTGTACTGTAGAAACATATGTTTCTTATACTGTATGAGAGATTTTAACAGCAACATGATTGCTTGGATTGTATTTGATATAGATAGGTTTTACTATCGTATTCTGCCCACTGTTTTACTCTCTCTGAATTCATTTTTCAAACTTTTAAATAAATATCAAACTTTTCAGTAAATCTCTTCATTTTGTTAGCATTTTATTTATGAGCTGTTATACAGCAATATCTATGAAGATGTCACTTACTGAAAGTATCATTGATTGACGCTCAGATGATGGCTTGAAAACCACAGCTAAAGCTATTCAGCACACCATAAGCCAGAATAACTGGTAAAATTATGTATTTGTCCTGTGTGTGCATGTGTGGGTATTTCATTGAATACTTTAAAAGCCACAGCCAGCCTAAAAAAGCATTTTCCAGAAAAGTGTACCCATACTAGCCACCACTGACTCTGTTCCATGGCAGTAGCACTCCTTATCACAATATGAGGAACTCCTTCACTTACATCAAGACATGGAGAAAGGAGAGAAAGGAGGATGAGAGGAAGGTCTTTGTGATCTCCCCATTCCTTCTGTGGGGGATTCATTTATTGTTCTTCTCATTGCTGGTAACTTCTAGAGAATGGGCTATTCTCCCATCTCAAATCATGAGAAACCACTCAAGTACAGAAGAACCACCTACACGAACATGTGCACACACACAAGCACCCACACACACTCTCAGTTCCCCTTCACACCCACACAGATTAGAGTTCTCAGGTCATTCAGCAATTATTTATTTGGAATTCAGCTATAAAACATTGCTAACAAGCCACACACACACACGCACCCATGATTCACAAACAGTCTTGGTCATCTATTTCACAAATACATCAACCATATGGTTTCTAGGGGAATGATGCCATTCCATTCGCGCCGTTCCAGCCATTATTATGAGCCGTCCTCCCCTCAGCAGCCTCCACAGGTGTGTGTGAGTTTATGTGTTGTTGTCCAGAGACATGTAGAGGTGTTACACGTCTGTCAGAACCCCTCTACAGGGTTTCAAAGAGCAGGAACTGACTGCAAGAAACTGTCACAGGAAACCAAGTCTACCCCCCAAATAAGATCTGTCTGAGACTAGGCTATTTTAATTGTCTCTAATATTCTCTAATATTCAGAATAATAGAATAGGTCCATTGCCTCTACTTATGTGACCTGACCAGGACAAACTCTAGGCCTAATAACTAGAGCTCAGACTTCCTGGTCAGATCAAGTGGTCAAGAAAAACTGCTGTCACTAGTTATAATGAGAAAAGGTGGTTATGGTGGGGTTGGAGTGCAGTTGTGCACGAAGCACAAGCCTAGGTTTTCTGTCTACAGTTGCAGTGTCTGCAGTGTGGTGTCCCTTGTGTTGCAACACTACCTTGTGGCGTCTGAGGCTTCCCACAATAAATGATCATAAAAAAGCAAGATTTACATTCAACATCAGCAGCTGTGGTGGTAGCATACAGACACTACAGTAGTAATTGCATGTAATGGTCTCTACACATGTATTATGACAGATCTAGGGACACTGACATACATTTCAGCCTCTCACGAACTAACTAGAATCATCAAAAAAATTTAAGATTAAATAAAGAGGGATTACTATTCTCAAAAGTATTTCCTTGAAAATCTGCTTTTTCCCTTTCGGATTTTGTGGCCGGATTTGTTGCTGACTTCTCTGAAAACGTCAAGATGTCTCTGAACTGGGCTGTAGAGTCAGCAATGCCCCCCCCTCTCCCCCCCGCCTCCCCTCCCCACCACCCCCCTCTTCCCTCACAATGTTTTGGTCTGTGAATCCCCTCATCTTGTTTCATCATATTCACCATTGACACAAAAAAACACAGGAAACAAAAATATGTCCTTTTTCCTGTGTGAGGCCAGTCATACACTACCGGTCAAACGTTTTAGAACACTGTCTGTGATTTATTTAGAATTCAAGGCACACTTAACCAGCATGGCTACCACATCATTCTGCAGCGATACGCCAAACCCAGCTGGTTTGCGCTTACTGGGACTATCATTTGTTTTTCAACAGGACAATGACCCAACACACCTCCAGGCTGTGTAAGGGATATTTGACCAAGAAGGAGAGTGATGGAGTGCTGCATCAGATAACCTGGCCTCCACAATCACCCGACCTCAACCAAATTGAGATGGCTTGGGATGAGTGAAGGAAAAGCAGCCAACAAGTGCTCAGCATATGTGGGAACTCCTTCAAGACTGTTGGAAAAGCATTCCAGGTGAAGCTGGTTGAGAAAATGCCAAGAGTGTGCAAAGCTGTCATCAAGGCAAAGGGTGGCTATTTGAAGAATCTCAAATATAAAATCTGTTTTGATTTTTTTTACACTTTTTTGGTTACTACATGATTCCATATGTGTTATTTCATGGTTTTGATGTCTTCGCTATTATTCTACAATGTAGAAAATAGTAAAAATTAAGAAAAACCCTTGAATGAGTAGGTGTTCTAAAATCTTTGACTGGTAGTGTATGTAAAAACAGAACACAAAGGTGGGATTTTCTGTACTGCTGTTTTCCATTTATTTAATTTTTATGTGAAACAAGAATTGCATTCATTCAGTTATACGTAACATCTAGGCTACATATGCGACTCTGAAATATCATTATCGTTTGACTTTTTTTGGAGAAAGACAGCATTTACAAGAAACAATGCATGATAAAGCTGTGGGTAGAGTCATATCTAGTGACAAACACTTTTTTTTCTTCTCTCACTTTTGTTCAATATTATATGTTTGTATAATCATACTATCTTCTATATATGTATTTTACTTTCTAAACTGTATTGAGATGTATTTTGAATAGTGTATTGTGACTACTGTTATTAAGTTACTATATCAGTGATGATGATTGGATGATACTGTATGATATGAATCCTGTTCTCACTAACTGCAGGGACAAGGTCGAGTAGCAGGTAACAGAAACCCAGGATGTGGAAAAAGACTGTGTAAATTACCATGAATAAGGGACATACAGTAAATACATACCAGATTAAAGATTGACAGTTGTTGTTGATGATGCTTTAGCTGCCCCACCCAAAAGGATGATGACTTAAAGTTCAAAGGTCTTGGTGAGATCTACAGGCGCATTCCCACTGCTTGTTTCAATGATATCATTGTTTTATTCAATTATTATATGATTATTTTTGTTTATAAACCACTGTTTTTGTTTATAAAGTCCTCCTTTATATAGTTCCGCCGTACCTTACTTCATTTTTAACTTACAGACGTACAAGATACCAGACCCGGTATCAGGGATGGCTAAATCTGGAGATCCCTTCGATCTCCACTGAATTAGGTAAATCTGCTTTTAGTTTTTTTGTACATTACTTGTTGAATGATCGCCAAAGCTCTCTAAAGTTGGACAAATGGCTGCCTCTAGGGCATTTCAAAAGGATGTATGTGGACCTTTTTACTGAAGAATGATTCTGAAGAATGATTCTATGATTGTGTTTTGCTTTTCGTGTATTGATGTGAACATTGATGTTTATTGATTTGTATCCAGGGCTCATCTGTGAAAAAGACATCTGTAGCTCAGCTGGTAGAGCACGGCGCTTGTAACGCCAAGGTAGTGGGTTCGAACCCCGGGACCACCCATACACAAAAAAAATGTATGCACGCATGACTGTAAGTCGCTTTGGATAAAAGCGTCTGCTAAATGGCATATTATTATTATTATTATATTATTATTATTATTATTATTATTATTATTATTATTATTATCATGACTTCCTGTTAAAATAAAGGTTTAAAAAAACATTTGACAAAGTAAATACCAAATGAGAAGCAGAAGCATAACCAAGACATACACAAAACAACATAATTTAATAATATGGTGGAAAGCTGTGATTTCCTAAGAAAAGGACATTTGTTATGCAATCAGAGTGAGTTGGGAGTTTGACTGGCGTCTCTGGGGAGGAGTGGTGTTAGAGACAAGCATGTGTGGGATGAGAATAGTCAACAAGAGAGGAACTGGGAGAGCAGCGAGAACACTGAGGGGTGGAGAGACAGGTGGAGAGGGAACCCACATCCTGGGACCTGGAGGATAGACACCTGACCGCACCCACACAAACACAAACACACACACACACACACACACACGCACATGCATGCGCACAAACCACAAACACACACATTGGCCAGCTGTCCAGGGTTGTTTCCTCTAATCAGTATCGGTTCACTCATGTCCCTCTGACCCCAAACCCACCACCAAGCCCCTTTGGGAGGGGTCCCTGCAAGGTGGGGGAGCCACGAGCTCTGGGGCCCTAGCACCCTTTATCTCACACCTATGTCTACATTTTATGCATTTTTTAAGTAACCCTCCTTTCTAATTTACACATGTAGCAAGCAAAGTGTTTGTGTTGTCCAATCTACATGGATAGTAGGTGAGACAGACAGGCAATATAGTTGTCATGCATCTACACTGAACAAAAATATAAACGCAACATCCAACAATTTCAAATATTTTACTGAGTTACAGTTCATATAAGGAAATTAGTCAATTGAAATACATTCATTAGGTCCTAATCTATGGATTTCAAATTACTGGGAACAAAGATATGCATCTGTTGGTCACAGATACCTATAAAAACAAAGGTAGGGGTGTGGATCAGAAAACCAGTCCGTATCTGGTGTGACCACCATTTGCCTCATGCAGCGCAACACATCTCCTACGCATAATCAGGCTGTTGATTGTGGCCTGTGGAATGTTGTTCCACTTCTCTTCAATGGCTGTGCAAAATTGCTGGATATTGGTGGGAACTGGAACACGTACAGTACCAGTCAAAAGTTTTAGAA
This sequence comes from Coregonus lavaretus, assembly GCF_964263955.1. Taxonomy (NCBI): domain Eukaryota; kingdom Metazoa; phylum Chordata; class Actinopteri; order Salmoniformes; family Salmonidae; genus Coregonus; species Coregonus lavaretus. The sequence continues at coordinate 9,418,726 of NC_139991.1, read as the reverse complement.
CACCTACTCATTCAAGGGTTCTTCTTTATTTTTTACTAAATTCTACATTGTAGAATAATAGTGAAGACATCAAAACTATGAAATAACACAAATGGAATCATGTAGTAACCAAAAAAGTGTTAAACAAATAAAAATATATTTGAGATTTGAGATTCTTCAAAGTACCCAGCCTTTGCCTTGATGACAGCTTTGCACACTCTTGGCATTCTCTCAACCAGCTTCATGAGGAATGCTTTTCCAACAGTCTTGAAGGAGTTCCCACATATGCTGAGCACTTGTTGGCTGCTTTTCCTTCACTCTGCGGTCCAACTCATCCCAAACCATCTCAATTGGGTTGAGGTCGGGTGATTGTGGAGGCCAGGTCATCTGATGCAGCACTCCATCACTCTCCTTCTTGGTAAAATAGCCCTTACGCAGCCTGGAGGTGTGTTGGGTCATTGTCCTGTTAAAAAAACTAATGATAGTCCCACTAAGCCCAAACCAGATGGGATGGTGTATCGCTGCAGAATGATGTGGTAGCCATGCTGGTTAAGTATGCCTTGAATTCTAAATAAATCACAGACATTGTCACCAGCAAAGCACCCCCACACCATAACACCTCCTCCTCCATGCTTCACGGTGGGAACTACACATGCAGAGATCATCCGTTCACCCACACCGCGTCTCACGAAGACACGGCAGTTTGAACCAAAGATCTCCAATTTTGGACTCCAGACCAAAGGACACATTTCCACCGGTCTAATGTCCATTGCTCGTGTTTCTTGACCAAAGCAGGTCTCTTCTTCTTATTGGTGTCCTTTAGTAGTGGTTTCTTTGCAGCAATTCGACCATGAAGGCCTGATTCACACAGTCCTCTCTGAACAGTTGATGTTGAGATGTGTCTGTTACTTGAACTCTGTGAAGCAGAGGTAACTCTGGGTCTTCCTTTCCTGTGGCGGTCCTCATGAGAGCCAGTTTCATCATAGCGCTTGATGGTTTTTGCGACTGCACTTGAAGAAACATTCAAAGTTGAAATTTTCCGGATTGACTGACCTTCATGTCTTAAAGTAATGTTGGACTGTCATTTCTCTTTGCTTATTTGAGCTGTTCTTGCCATAATATGGACTTGGTCTTTTACCAAATAGGGCTATCTTCTGTATACCACCTCTACCTTGTCACAACACAACTGATTGGCTCAAATGCATTAAGAAGGAAAGAAATTCCACAAATTAACTTTTAACAAGGCACACCTGTTAATTGAAATGCATTCCAGGTGACTACCTCATGAAGCTGGTTGAGAGAATGCCAAGAGTGTGCAAAGCTGTCATCAAGGCAAAGGGTGGCTACCTTGAAGAATCTCAAATGTAACATATATTTTGATTTATTTAATACTTTTTGGTTACTACATGATTCCATATGTGTTATTTCATAGTTTTGATGTCTTCACTATTATTCTACAATGTATAACATAGTAATAATAAAGAAAAACCCCTTGAATGAGTAGGTGTGTCCAAACATTTGACTGGTACTGTACGTCGATCCAGAGCATCCCAAACATGCTCAATGGTTATCATGTCTGGTGAGTATGCAGGCCATGGAAGAACTGGGACATTTTCAGCTTCCAGGAATTGTGTACAGATCCTTGTGACATGGGGCCGTGCATTATCATGCTGAAAAATGAGGTGTTGGTGGTGGATGAATGGCACGACAATGTGCCTCAGAATCTCATCACGGTATGTCTGTGCATTAAAACGGACATTGATAAAATGCAATTGTGTTCGTTGTCCATAGCTCATGCCTGCCCATACCAGAACCCCACCGCCACCATGGGGCACTCTGTTCTTGACGTTGACATCAGCAAATCGCTCACCCACACGATGCCATACATGCTGTGTGCCATCTGCCCGGTACAGTTGAAACCCGGGATTGATCCGTGAAGAGCACACTTCTCCAGCATGCCAGTGGCTGTCGAAGGTGAGCATTTGCCCACTGAAGTCGATTACGACGCCTAACTGCAGTCAGGTCAAGACCCTGGTGAGGACCAACGAGCACACAGATTAGCTTCCCTGAGACAGTTTCTGACAGTTTGTACAGAAATTCTTCAGTTGTGCAAACCCACAGTTTCATCAGCTGTCCGGGTGGCTGGTGTCAGATGATCCTGCAGGTGAAGAAGCCGGATGTGGAGGTCCTGGGCTGGCGTGGTTACACGTGGTCTTCCATTCAGCCACAAGAGCATTAGCGAGGTCGGGCACTGATGTTGGGTGATTAGGCCTGGCTCACAAACGGCGTTCCAATTCATCCCAAAGGTGTTCGATGGGGTTGAGGTCAGGTCTCTGTGCAGGCCAGTCAAGTTCTTCCACACCGATCTCGACAAACCATTTCTGTATGGACCTCGCTTTGTGCACGGGGCATTGTCATGCTGAAACAGGAAAGGGCCTTCCCTAAACTGTTGCCACAAAGTTGGAAGCACAGAATCGTCTAGAATGTCAGTGTGCTGTAGTGTTAAGATTTCCCTTCACTGGAACTAATGGGCCTAGCCCCAGACCATTATTCCTCCTCCACCGAACTGTACAGTTTGCACTATGCATTGGGGCAGGTAGCGTTCTCCTGGCATCCGCCAAACCCAGATTAGTCCGTCGGACTGCCAGATGGTGAAGTGTGATTGGTGGCATCCTATGACGGTGCCACGTTGAAAGTCACTGAGCTCTTCAGTAAGGCCATTCTACTGCCAATGTTTGGCTATGGAGATTGCATGGCTGTGTGATCGATTTGATACACCTGTCAGCAACGGATGTGGCTGAAACAGCTGAATCTTAATTTGAAGGGGTGTCCACATACTTTTGTATATATAGTATAGCTATAGATAGGCTAGTAGGCTAGACTGCATTGTCTGCATAATGAAACAATCCCTAGTAAGCTATTGTTTTGACACTGGACTTTGATTGTATCATTCAGCATTAATAGACTGTTTTTATGCAGCACAAACGTTCTATCCAATCTGTGAGAGAGGACGAGAACGGCTCAGGAAGACTTTAGGCTTACAGGACAGTTGTATAAAAAAAGTATCTATTGGTTACTGATTAGTATGCTGTTGCATAAAAAAATCATTTTACAATCTGCAATCTGCAATTTCCTAAATTCATTTTTACCGCCAGCACAGCATTCTAAATAGCAGCATTGCGACACCTTAGGCTTATAGCTTCGTGAAACATAAACGTTTGCCTTAACATGAGAAAATGACGACCAAATAAAAATAAACATGTATCCATTAAAGCAAAGGCTACTAAAAGCACTAGCACCGCATAATATGACAGCATATCGATAGTTAGCCATGTAGACGTCACAATTTCAGAACCATGGACAGCGATTGGTAGTCTACAGTCGTGGTCAACATTTTTGAGAATGACACAAGTATTGGTCTTCACAAAGTTTGCTGCTTCAGTGTTTTTAGATATTTTTGTCAGATGTTACTATGGTATGGTATACTGAAGTATAATTACAAGCATTCCATAAGTGTCAAAGGCTTTTATAGGCTCAGTTTATGCAAAGAGTCAGTGTTGACCGTTCTTTTTCAATTAACTTCTGGGCCACATCCTGACTGATGGCAGCCCATTCTTGCATAATCAATGCTTGGAGTTTGTCAGAATTTGTGGGTTTTTGTTTGTCCACCCGCCTCTTGAGGATTGACCACAAGTTCTCAATGGGATTAAGGTCTGGGGAGTTTCCTGGCCATGGACCCAAAATGTTGATGTTTTGTTCCCAGAGCCACTTAGTTATCACTTTTGCCTTATGGCAAGGTGCTCCATCATGCTGGAAAAGGCATTGTTCGTCACCAAACTGTTCTTGGATGGTTGGGAGAAGTTGCTCTCGGAGGATGTGTTGGTACCATTCTTTATTCATGGCTGTGTTCTTGGGCAAAATTGTGAGTGAGCCCACTCCCTTGGCTGAGAAGCAACCCCACACATGAATTGTCTCAGGATGTTTTACTGTTGGCATGACACAGGACTGATGGTAGCGCTCACCTGTCTTCTCCGGACAAGCGTTTTTCCGGATGCCCCAAACAATCGGAAAGGGGATTCATCAGAGAAAATGACTTTACCCCAGTCCTCAGCAGTCCAATCCCTGTACCTTTTGCAGAATATCAGTCTGTCCCTGATGTTTTTCCTGGAGAGAAGTGGCTTCCTCACTGCCCTTCTTGACACCAGGCCATCCTCCAAAAGTCCTCGCCTCCCTGTGCGTGCAGATGCACTCACACCTGCCTGCTGCCATTCCTGAGCAAGCGCTGCACTGGTGGTTCCCCAATCCCGCAGCTGAATCAACTTTAGGAGACGGTCCTGGCGCTTGCTGGACTTTATTGGGTGCCCTGAAGCCTTCTTCACAACAATTGAACCCCTCTCCTTGAAATTCTTGATGATCCGATAAATGGTTGATTTAGGTGCACTCTTACTAGCAGCAATATCCTTGCCTGTGAAGCCCTTTTTGTGCAAAGCAATGATGACGGCACGTGTTTCCTTGCAGGTAACCATGGTTAACAGAGGAAGAACAATGATTTCAAGCACCACCCTCCTTTAAAAGCTTCCAGTCTGTTATTCTAACTCAATCAGCATGACAGAGTGATCTCCAGCCTTGTCCTCGTCAACACTCTCACCTGTGTTAACGAGAGAATCACTGACATGATGTCAGCTGGTCCTTTTGTGGCAGGGCTGAAATGCAGTGGAAATGTTTTTGGGGATTAAGTTCATTTTCATGGCAAAGAGGGACTTTGCAATTAATTGCAATTCATCTGATCACCCTTCATAACATTCTGGAGTATATGCAAATTGCCATCATAAAAACTGAGGCAGTAGACTTTGTGAAAATTTATATTTGTGTCATTCTCAAAACTTTTGACCACAACTGAATACTTTGTGAGTGGCTGACACATAATATATTTTTTAGGGGGGGGGGTCAAACTCCAACTTTGCGGCAGTTCAGAGAAACTGCGCTAAGCCAGTGGGTCTGGGTTAGCCGACCTGTGAGTAACCAGCCTCTACAGGGGGTTGTACTCATAGCAAGCTGATTAGCAAGCTTTTAAGTCAGAAATAATGAGTTAGATAAGACCAGCCGAAGACACATATGTGTGTTGAACATCCTTCAATATGAGTGAGAAATGCGTAGGCTGTCTAAATGTATGAAGAGCCCTAAAGGTATACAGTACATATAACACACTGTATCCATCTCCTACTAGCTACTAGCACAGTGCACGGACCGCCAAGATCACAGTCCATAGAACATAACACGCATAGAGCTCTCACTGTGTAAAGTCAGTTGAGAGTTGTAGCAGTGTGAGGGCATCTGGTGTCCCTGTCCGGAGGAGTGATCTGTGACCTCCTCATTTGGCCCTGGCCTGGACAGGAAGAGCATGTGGACCGGAGAGGATCCGACTGAGCAGCATGCAACTTCCCTATAGAAAAGAGGAAGAAGACACAGAGCATTGGAGCCAGAGACAGACAGTGGTCAGGGAGTCAAAGACCCTGGCTAGAGCACATAGATTATACTCATATAGAAAATACTACATATAGAAGTGAAAGGGGAAATTGTGTGTAGGGGAGGTGTCTGTACACATCAAGAAGACATTGCTGAACAGGAATTGTTTGCCATTGAAATATAGACAACTTTTAAATAGTCTTTTTTTTAACTTGGTGAGTCCTAGGTTGACCCTTTGCTCTTCTGTTTTGTATTCGGGTGAAACAAAACTTACAGTGGCAGCAGGGTAATAGGGGGTGGGTGGTGGTGGTGTAGAGTGGGGTGGGGTGCCAGTCCCAAGGGAGGGTATGGGGGCTGCCACAGTGATCACAGGGTCACAGTACGGGGTGTTTCTGCTCCAACCTGCCACTCTGACCCAGGCCATCTCAAACGGCTCAGTGCTCACTGGATTGTGTGTGTGTGTGTGTGTGTGTGTGTGTGTGTGTGTGTGTGTGTGTGTGTGTGTGTGTGTGTGTGTCAGGGGACAGGATGTGGTGGGCCAGCTCAAAGACAGGTGACAGTCACAGGGTTCCGGTAGGTGAAAGACACAGAAAAGCACCTGAGATGAGAATAGCTGAAGCGTATATGATATGTATATAGCTCGCCAGCTTGTAGTCCTAAAAAACGGAAATGAGTTGCCTCTGGTTCGTTCAGCCATTCCTATGGGGAAAATGAATGGGGAAGGAATAGGGTTTTGGGTTAAAAGCCCAAAAATAAGGTCTGAGGTTAACACAGGCTTAGGAGATCTTATACGTTTTGTTCTATGAGATAATATCAGTCAGTTAACATGACCTTTATGAATTATGAAGCCTTTATGTGCTTTTTTTAAATTACATAAATGCTTCAAAATTCACATAAAGTGACGTTAGCTGATGAAGATGATCTCATAGAACAAAACATATAAGATCTCCTAAGCCTGTGTTTAACACAAAAACGCCATTCATTTCCCCATAGGTTTTGTCCAACGAACCATGGCGGAGTTAGTGCCTACAAAAAGACGCCATTAATATTTCTCTCTATAGAGTAGGTTGTAAATAAACAGTATTAAGATGTGTGAATCACAAGTGTCTTGGTGACTGACAGCTTTGTGAATGAATAAAAAAATAGTTGGTAACAAGGAGGTGGAAATAACATCCTGCAGACCTGCACTAGAAAACGTTATAACATTTAGCACAATTTCAAGAAATCTAAAACATAAAGCAAACAGTTATGAGCATAAGTAATGTGCATTATACCCCCTAAAACTATCATTGATATTTCTTCAAAATGGAATGATCCAACCCTGTCATGTATGGTAGAGGAACAACATTTTGGAGGTGAAACCACCACGTCAGACCCCAGACATGTTACCGTGATTACACAACCTCTTACTGAGGAAAAACTGCCGCCCAGGCCACAGGTGCTGCTGGGATGGATATTAATAAAAGTTGGTCTATAACGGTTGGAGTGCAGCTGGAGGAGCGTGTGGTCCAACCTCAGCTATAGAGCTACAGGTCTGTGTGTTGACTGCACTGTTCCTGTGTGTAGGACACGCTTCCCTCTCTGAGGTCGACCGGAACCTGAATATGAGCCACCTATTATGTGAACATATTTGAACAAAGGTTGTATATCTTGCAATGTATAATTCCTGAATATATTTTGAATCAAATGTAAGAATTTGTTGGATAAAATTAGATGTAAACACATCATTAGCTAATTAATGGTTGCAAAATATTCTGTTGTAGATGTAAATAAATGTAGGCTACTATTTAGTATGACGGACAATTTTCTGTAATCAACGATCACTATGAGAAAATAAAAAAGGGACATGGGAACCTTTATGATAAGAATTACAGAAGAACCACAAATAATAACAATCTGAAAGGTTTTCATGCAAACAAAATCTTGCAGCCACCCATGAAGAATATCAACGTCATGGTCCACAAACATGACAAACACAGAGCTATAATAATCTCCCAGTAAACAGAGTCTCATAGACAGCCAGGCAGGCAAACATGCAGTCATTTGCATGGTTATAAACAGCAGCCAGGTGAGGCGGGGAAAGTGTATTTCTGTCTGCTCATTTGCATGTAAGTCTACCGTGCACCACACAGGGGCTTGAGGGGAAGGTAATGCAGAGCTCACTGAAGCACATCCCCTATGGCCAGCTAACCATACTAGTGAACCCAGCCTAGGCTACACTAGCTGTAGAGGATATACCTTGTTATGTAACCAAGAAGTACTATGGGTAATGCTACGGGGAATCTTTCAAAGATATGAAACAAGCTAAGGTTAGCTTGTGAAAGAGGAAAACAAGTGAATGGGGTACAAATGCTATTTCCATACAGCTTGCTGAAACCTAAGTGACCTTGGTAATTCTCTTCACTATTCAACTCAGTAACAAACTGGCGAGCCAGTCCAGTGAGTCCACCATCAGAGTTTATGTTACCACATCATCCTCTAGCGGTGCGACTCAGGACTATTCCTTATTGAGTCCAACATGAAACATAAAGGTCCGGTTTCCCAGACACATATTAAGATTAGTCACTGACTAAAAAGCAAACTCAATGGAGATTCTCCATTGAAAATGCTTTTTAGTCCAGGATTTGGCTTAATCTGTGTGCAGGAAACCTCTCCGAAATGTACAGTGGGCCTCGGAAATGTACTTTGTTGCAATGACAAATGAAATATTGTGTGAGACAAATCATGTGACTAAAATGAAAATCACGATTGCACAGCATTAGCCATGGTTATTTACCTATGATGAAACACGGAGGGATTTTCTGCATTCACTTCTGTTTTTTACTTCCATGTTTTCAAGTTGCATATTTACAGAGTAAATGTATTTTCATTTTAATATCAGAAAATTATTGTTATTTCATTACCTACAAAATGTTTGAATAATGGGTCAAGTCTGGAAACTTTAAAGATGTAACTAGTGGATGTGTATTATTTATAATTTACTGAAATTAATAAGCACATTTAGTGAATTAAATAATACTATTACTTAGTTAATGAAAATCCAATTCAGATTATTATATAAGTTATTTAATAATAACAGTATTTGAGAGAGAAAATGTTTTAGTAGGTAAAATCTAGTGCTTATCTTCCTATTGCTAGTTGGAATTCAGACCTGGATGCAGCCACAGTATGTTGACCATGATAACTTTGCTCATGACACAAACCACACAATACATTCCATTCCCTCATTTCCCAAAATGATTCCTTCAGAACAAACAGATGCTATCTTTTCACGTATTTGTTATCTGTTCAACAATGTTGTTTCTTTTCTTTTACTCTGCTACTTTAAAGACAGTTTTAGAGTGGGCGAGTCCCGATACACTTGTGACCAATGGAACAGTTTCTTGAAGAAAAACTGTTGTATTCTCTTTTTAGCACTATGCTAAAGTAATAATTATATAGTTTACTCAATAGCATTATTTATATCCCAAAACATACAGGATCAGTGGCATAGGGTCAAACTAAAATACAACTCTGCATTTGAAGAGTTTATTTCCAAATCACTATATTCACACATTATTCTGATGTTTTGATTCATAGATTTTAGATGTGAATCAAAATGTGTTTTTCTGCAAAACGCTATATATCCATTTTATCCTGTATATTTGATTCTGATATGTGCTTGTCTCATGTACTGTAGCTATCTTAAGACTAATTCATTAACTGTAAGTTGCTCTGGATAAGAGCATCTGCTAAATGACTAAAATGACAAATGTTAATGTTTTACATACATATCTCATATTACTGTTGTCGTATCGGGTGAATGGTGGCAATTATTGCTGTCAACAAAGAGTCCGCTTAGGCTGCACCGTGTTTTAGAGGCTTTTATTAATATCCCACGGTTACAGCATAAGTGACAGATGTCATGACATCCGGAGAGCGACGCCTCAGAATGGCCGCTCTGCCCTTTCATCGTTTAACCCCTACTTATAAACAATGCAAAAAGATGGGCTCCCTCTTCTGGCCAATCACCAGTCTCCCCTGTCCACAACACACTTCCTGTCTGTTGTATGTGGCGTTACACTAAAACATTCCCTCTTGATACTAAAATTAACGTCCTCTCTGGTTCCACTTAAAACATTAACAACGTCATAATCTCAATACACGACATATCCCCCCTTCGAGACGAACTAAAAGTCTCGAAAACAAACCGAATAGGATTATGACAAGTAACAATTTATCTTATTGAGTATCTTTAACATTAAACCAAAAACCATTCTCCTCTAAATACCTTTCTATGAAATATGAACAACTGTTTATGAAGTGTGAATACATTACTATGAACATCAATATCAACTAAGAATATAGAAATGATATATAAATGATGTATGAATCACATTAACCCATTTCCCCCGTTTGATTCATAAAATTATAACAAAATCACCCTAATATTGAAAAAAAAAAAATTTAAAATGATCAAATAATCAAAAATGATATTTATCCATTCAGTTCCACTTGTCCATCTTCATCCAGATCAGGAACAGTCAACAACGGCATCTGAGTGTTGTCTCCAGGCATCACTCTCCAACCTATCTTAATATCATAGCTTTCTCAAAGGTCAGTAACAAATTACAAACATCACACACAGTGCTATCAAAGCTGCCATTAAATGTAACCCATCACTGCCCCTACTGGGCCTACCTGATCTTGCAACCAAGTCTTCTCAGATCTCCCAAACGCATCCCTTATATTCTTCAACGTATCTATAACACTCGTGATATTATCGGAACTATCTGGACTCAAAGTATACCTAATATTATCAATATGATCTTCCCAAATGTTACACCATACCATGGAAAAAGTCCCCCCTTCTCCCTTAGATTTATCCTTCAATGATAGGCTTGAAGACTATGACATGCCGCCATGTCTCTTTTCATCCAATTTCAAACCTAGCTTCAGATTTGTGTCCGGTGCTACCCCTCTTTTAATGGTAAAAACCTCATATGGAAGCTTCAACGTCGACATGTAACAACATCCTGTCCATCCATAATGTAAGAATATATATGCTTTATCACCACAAACCCTCTAAATATCTTTAACATTCCCAATAGTCACATTGTCAGGCAAAAGCTAATCTTTTAACCATCAAAGTCCTGCTCTTCTTACTACCTGGTACATAAAAAGTAACATATTTCTCATTACTACCCTTAAGGTCATGCATACCCAAAGTTATCATATAACATCACAATCTGATATTCCCATAAACATACCCCTTACCTCATATGTTTTATTATAACCAAACAACTTTTAGCCCTCAATGGTTACACCTCAAATGCTTCAGGGTTTGCTGTTACCTGAGTTTCCTTCCCATCTAACAAATGCACACAAGTTAATTAACTTAACCCAATAACACCTAAACCTAGGCTTAAACAAATGTTTTGACAACGACATTATTTTATCTGTTACTGATTGTTGTTGCTGATACCACAGTCATGACAAAGCATAAAATTGACACATACTTGATAGAGGTCGAGCGACCGTCTCTAACATGTTTGGTGCTGGAATTCTCACCAGACATGGACCCTCAAGATTCCTCACTGATCTTACAGAATGAGCTGCTGGAACCTGCCCATCTATCTCTAATTTTCACAACAGAAGAATCAAACCACTCCCTTTAGTTTCTCTCTTCCCTAACGAGCGGTACTGATCAGATACCTCTCCTTGTCTGTCATTAAAATCAAAGACCTCATCCTGTACTCCCATGATGAATCTATATTCTCTCTACTACTATCTGTTCTCCTATTTTAACCCTATTCGTACTATCATTGACAGCACTCTCCATCCGTAACATAAACCCGAGTCCTTCTTGCTACCCCTTTAATTTCAGAAAAGTTGTTGTCAGTGTCATACTTCCTACATTTGCTATTGCCATCGTATCATTAATCCCTTCCAAAGTTACCATTAAAGAAGTTGACCTAGTTGATGTATTAACCTTAATTATTTCTAGTGGCAAAGTTACCAATATCCTATGTGCATTATTTACTGTTGGAGTGACTACTGTAACATATTCTTCCTGAACTCCTTTGGTGTCTGTGAAACTTCAACAGATTTCAAATCTTCCATCATAAGCGTTACTTTATGAATTACATAGCCTTTTAACCAATAATTCTTAACCGGAACAAATTCTAATGCTTGCCCTAGATAAGTATACTTCTTCTCCATAATTATCTCTCCATGTGGGAGAAACGTCCCCATCCTAACCCCAATAAGTATTTTTCCCTAAAATTGGTGCTGGAGCTATTGGTTCCCTTATAATCAAATGCGATATATTTATGGCTTTAATAACTATCAATGTTGAAAGAGTTAAATTGCTTCTCACTGTTGTTTTAATAGACTGAAGTGTTAATGTCCTTAGTTACTTCATCCATTTTCCAAAGATTTGAAGTCTTTGCTTGTACTTCCATCTATCACCACTAGTGTCACTTTTTCCCAACTCTCAGTCCTATCTCTAATCCCTAACTTTCAAACTTTTGATTATAAAAAAATACACCTACAATTACCTTGATCTTCCTACTCTAAAGTGTCCTTCACCATTGTTCTCTCTCTTACTACTAACTTTGAAACTTAGCTTACTGTCTTAGAGTTCCTTCAACCTAGTTCTCCTAACTTATTTTAATCTAATCTTTTCTCCTAACCTTTAAAAACCTTTTCCACTGATTTATTCACAAAATCCCTTTACCACCAAATTTTTAGAATATGTGATTGGGAAAGTCCCCACCTGCTTCTGACTTCTTTACACACAGACTTGGCAAACGACTAAACACCTCTTAGCCTAGCCTGAAATCTCTTGGTGTAAGAATGTAACCCAGAATAACAGTCACCCCTTTTAACTTTATTTTCCAGACAGATTGTCTAATAGGCAGTCTAATAGATTATCATCCTTCCTATGATATTATCTTTTTAAGCAAATATGATTCCCAAAAACCCTACTTTTTAAAATCTTCTACCAGACAGCCGTTTAGTGTACATCTTATTGTACAGTTCAATTTACACCATGCATCTCTTCCCAACACTGCAATAGGTATATGCTCTAATATTAGTATGTCTATTTTAATCTCTCTTTGAGTTCTTATAGCATAGCTCAATTGGTTCCCTAAGAGTAATTAACTGTTTTACTACCTCAAATCCCTATCCTAATTAGTTAATTTTACATAGTGAGATGTTTAACCTCTTTTAGGCTCAACACAGATAAAAGCTTTTACACTATTCACTATCACTTCTCATAGTCCTCTGGTTTTACTTCAATTGTTAGATATTTTCTCTTCTTCTCTAATCGGTGCTATCAGCTGACACCCCCCTTCGTATCTTCTAAGCACTCTAGAATCCTTAGGGTTCACCTGGAGAACAGGTGATCTTGAATGGCCCCTGTATCTTCCTTAAAAATGTTCTCTGTTGTTTCCTCATGACTTGTTGCACTCACAGGTAAAGTGACCAACCTGTCCATAATTATAACAGTCTTCTGAAAGTTGCTGGAAGTGTAGCTGAAATCTTCCTCCTCCTTCTAAGCCTTCTCGTCCTCTTCCTCTCCAATTCTGTGTCTGTCCAGAAACTGGCTGTGGATATGGAACATCTGGTACCCCCCTTGGTGGCTGGTACATTGCATTTGATATTGTTCAGTTGAAGCTGTAGTAGTGATTGTTGATTTGGTTCACTCTGATTCTTCATAACCAAAGCTTCTCTTCTCCACCAGTTGTATGATTGAGTTTTCTGAGTTTCTTGATCCTGTTCTTTCTTGCTGTTGACATATCAGGATTCTTCAAAAGCTTATATTCTAAGTTTTGTCCTCAAAATATCATCTTCCATCATCTTCTTACTTTTCTTCAGCTGCTTGGCCTCAATGTATTCTTCTTCTCCTCCAATTCTTGGGATTATTTTCTCAGCAGGTTTTCTCCTTCTGTATCTTCATCCTCATCTTTCCGAACCTCATTCTTCTCTTAGTTTCCAGACATCTCGGTTTTTCTTCCTTCTGGAGTTTTGGATTCATCTTCATTGTCGTTTCTGCTTGTCCTCTATCTATTATTTGTTCATCTTCATCTCTGATGCAACAATCACCCTCCTGGATGATCACCGGAAGCTGAGGATAAACATCCCTAAGCTCTACTTCCTTCTCGTAAGGTGGGTGTCTTTTTGCTGAATCCGTATGTGAGAAAGGTGTACTAACTTCTGCCATTAGTTTTCCTAACACTACTTTAGTTAAAGGATTACTAATTTTTCACTATATCAACCGGTGTAATGACTTTCATAGCCTTGCTGTCCTTTCTCCCCATTGTAACTACTCTTTTATATTCCTTTATTATGAACTATTTTATTTTAGCCTATATAGCCTATGGCTTCCCCCCTTCAATTATTAATATAACCCAAACAACTCCAATTTTTATTTTTTATTTTAAATAAATCAATTAAAAATCATGAATAATTAAAACCAATTTTTATTCCTATATCCTATGTCACCAATTTATCAATTAGTGGTGGCTATCTTACCACAACCCATCAAATGCAAGTAAATGTAAGTTAGTCAACTTCAAAGCAATCCCAAAAACAAAGCCTGTAACCCCTTGCTCTATAAGCACCTAATTATCTTAAATTTACAGAATAATGTCAGTCCTTGATTCCCAACACAACTGTAATTAACCCAAGTGATGCACATAGCCTCCAAAATGCAATTTTTAATGAATCAGTTTGCCAAGCCTATGTGAAATTGTCATAACATCAAATATTTTGTAACCAGACCAGTCTCAAAACCTTTTTGACTTGATCCTCTGCCGCGTCACGTGATGTCACGTCAGCACTTCCTGTATCTCCTCTCTCCTCTCGCTTATCGTTCCTCTCATATGACAAAAGAACAGAGACACAGGAAAAGATTTTAGTAGTTAATGCAATCACTGAGTTATTTCAAGCATATTCAATATTCCCCCACTCATATTCGCTCTAAGACTTAATTTAATTCATTACGTATTTTATTTTAATCCGTCATTTAACTCAGGACTAAATAGATCGCTCAAAAACATTTTTATTTTATTTTAATCCGTCATTTAATTTAATTCATTACGTCAACATATACCTAATTTATAAATTCACTACATCTCAACAAATAGTTTCATGTTCAAACACCAGCCGCTTTAAAACTATAAGATTCGTGTTAAAATCTCTCTTTGTCTGTGTGTTTCTCTGTCTCCCTGCAGCCCCCAACAGAAATATGACCCTTTAGCAAAAACGTGTTGTAGTTTAGTACCGTAAACCAAAACGTGTCCTAATCTCGTGCCATAAACTACAACTCCCACGTTTTGTAGTGTAGTGTCATAAAATTAAACGCATGCGCAAATGCATTCAATGATACGATTCCCAAACACTAGACCGATAGCATTACGCTACAGCTTCACTATTTTATACCTTATACTCACACAATTACACATAACAGAGCTCACATTTGCGTAGAACTCTGAATTCCACCCACATACAAACAAATTTAAGAGGCTTTAATCCATCGCAATGGCCCTCTAAGGACACGTTAGCATGTAGCACACAACACAATTAGCATTTAGCATTAGCCGCTATGTACAATGTACACTCCAGCATTTAGCATTAACATTAGCCTTAAGCTAACTGCGGCCTACCACACAAATACGCATCCTGCACTGCCCATTTTCTTTTTAACATATTTCTCCTACCGTTTTTGCTACCGTGGATTAATGACCATTTCACCGAGAAATTAGACCCAATAAGACACCCCGTCGGACGAAAGTCGAACCATAATCACAATCAGATAAACCCCATCAAACCGAGTTTTTCTTTAAAAACCCACCGACTGCACATTCTATCGTGCAAGCGGATTTGCCGGCCCATCATTTTCTAAATGGCCCCCCCGGGGTCTTAAGCGGTACAGTGCCCTAATGAATGCGCATATCTGTTTTAACTGTACACTGCCAATACTTAATTCCTACCGTTTGATGCTCTAAAATTCCAATTATCTGCCGTTTACGAATGGAATATATTATAACAGACTCTAGTCGACCGCAATAACGCCACA